>NC_073302.1:87042114-87342114 GCF_027595985.1 Sorex araneus | reverse complement strand
TACGGGGTGAAAATTCAGTCCTGGTCTTATGTATGTCTCCCTGCATGGGGGCGATGTGGGGAAATAATCCAGGGCCCGGCTGTTTTTTGCCATTTTTTTCCCTGACTGGCAAAAAACAAAGAAGCCGGTTCCTGCTAAGATTAAAAGCAGAGACTTCTGGTCTTGGATGGCAATGGGTAAAAGCAAAATTTCTCATGGAAGCTTCTACATAAAAGTGGAATTGAGGAAAATAAAAAGATGTGGATATCAGTGAGTCAATGGGCCAAACACAATAACTGAAGCAACAGTCCTCAAGGAGGTGGGGTGGGTGAGGGGGGAAGGGGTGGTGTCCCTGGAAACTGTATCCAGGGGACTCTACAGCCCTTGTGCTGCAGAGGCTCAGCTGCAGCTGGACACAGTTCTAGCCCCAGGAGTAGTCCTGGGCCACCTAAGCTCCTCTTCAAAGACCAGGCCATTTCCCAAGTTTCAGTTTCCTGCTCAGAGTTGGGCTGAAGGAAAGACGTGTTTTGCTCCCTCCATCACTAACTCTGTGCTCAGGGAGCACTTCTGTCAGGGATCAGATCAAGGGACCATAGACATTGCTGAGGATCAGAGCCCGGTCAGTTGCAAAGCAAGGACTTCACCCCATACTATGTCCCTGACTCAAAGCATGTGCTTTATTTTTAAATTTTTTTTTTATTTTTAAAAATGTTTATTAAGTACTACACAAAATTTGATTACATTTCATATTACCATTATACCTTCCCACTACCTTATTTCAATGTTTCCATCCTGAACCCCAATGCATGACACAAAGCAGAACCTAAATAATGTATTTTGTATTATTTGTTATGAAAAACCACTAAAAATGCTACAGAAAAGTATCCTTAGAGGAAAGAGTGTGAAGATTTTTGTATTTCATCCAGGGGCCATTAAGCCCTTCTTTAAGAGATCACTAACATGTTGCTAAAGGTTGAGCCTTGTGTGCTTTCATATATATAAATATATATATATATACATATATACATATATTCACACATACATACATATATATATTATGTATACATATATATATATCTGTAAAAAAATATTTCCCTCTAAGATTGGTTGCCTCCTACTTTGAACCCCATCAAATGTGTGCTGTATTCTTGGAGTATGGTAAGGTGTGTTGTATGAAGTGTCCAGGAATAGGATCACTCGTGGGTGGGTGAGGCTCGGCTGAACTTTAGAGTTAGCAGGGGGGTAAAAAGTAGGAAGCTGATGAACTACGCAGGAGGAAGAGAGCAGCGTGGAATGCCTTCAAGAGCACTGAAGAAGTGGTTAGGAGGACGAAGGACCTCTGGCTCTGGGCACATCTTTTCAACTCCACTGTTCTTCCTGCACTAACATACACATCAGAGACCTGGGCCTTATGAAAACAGGATGAGAATGCTATTCGGGTCTCCCAAAGAGGAATAGAAAGAGCTATGCTTGGAATATCATGTTTCACTCAAGTGAGAGAAGGATTCCGGAGTTTTGACATTCATCGACGATCAAGAATCAGGAATGCTGTCTCGTTTGCCAAGGCATCAAAAATCAGATGGGCTGGACACGTAATGCGATTCAGAGATGACTGCTGGACTAGAGCTGTTACAGACTGGATTTCATGGGACATCAAAAGACCGCGTGACCAACCACCAACAAGATGGTCAGACTTCTTGGTCAAAACCCTAAATGAATGGTTTGTGGCTCTTTCTGTTCCTGGGGCGAGCAGGTATCATTAGGCTATACTAGCACGAGACAGGGAGGAATGGAGACGTTATTGGTGCCCGCTTGAGCAAATCGAAGATCAATGGGATGACAAATGACAAGTGACAAGTGATGTTTATATGAAGCTACACTATATAAGGTACTATAAACATGCTTTCTATTTCCGAGACTTGTGCTCTAATTTATGAAGCTTGAATTAAAAATTCTTTAAAAATACTGTGTACACAAGGCTCTTCCATATGGTCTCACACAGTTCACATTCTTCAGACAAGTACTTGATCAGAATCGTAAAATATTTTTCTCAACTTTCAGAAAACTGCGAACTAAATTTTGGTTATAAGTGTACGTGAAGAGGCTAGCAGAAAAAACAAAACCAAAAATAAATAATGAAGATAAAACATCAGGTAAATGATAAAGATGCAAATTAAGGGATAAATGTGAAAAAAATCTTTGGAGAAGAAAAATAACACCCCAGGTAAAATATGAAATTGACAAAGATCTCCCTTAATATCATACTCTCTGAAGATTTCAGTGTTATAAAAATGACTCTTAAATGTTCTACAGTCCTCATAACAGAGAAATAGGTTGAAGATTTACTTTTTTATTGATAGTTTCTCACTCCCACCCTATTATCTATGAGCAATCTCTTAACTTCAGACTCCATATAGTTATTTACTAGCAAATTTGAAAAAGTCCAGTGTGAAATCATAGGTTAGTGATAAATCTGTACAGATCAGATGGCCAGAGTACGCTCCTTTTGCTAGCTGACCTATGTAAAAGCTATGCTGAGAGCTTTATTGCTATTTCCTGATTGAGTGTATTAATTTTTCCCCATCCTTTATTGTAAGGTGTGCACTCCTATCTTGAAGAAGAGGGCTTGCTTTTATGGTCAGGTCCTTCTTATGTGCACCACCAGCAGGGAAACAAAGTAGAAAGTGAGCGAATTGGAATTACTATTGCTAGTATAATTTACTTTTTGTCGGGGAGTCTATAAATAACAGAACATTTCACCAGCTGAGTATTTATCAGTGTACATAAACTTGGTTATTTTGGACTGCCCAATTATGTGCTACATTAATATTTTATAGGCAGCATACTACATTTCATAGTGTCGCTAAAATTAAATCTGACTACTACAAACACTGGCAGCAAACCAAGTCCCATAAAAAGCGGTTATACCATCACACATTGGGATGTATGCTCTGTTTTAACCATGTCCAGTTCAAAACAACAGAAAGCCATGTTTCTCCAAGTAATAATTTGATAACAAATAATGTTTCAGACACTAAGCCTTGATTGCCAGAGGTTTGAGCTTGATTTTCTCCCATTCATTGAGGATTCTGTCACTTAGCTGTGAGTCCTTACAGAACTCATAAAGTCGCAGTAGCTCTAGGGAAACTGACAGTATTACCTCTCCTGTGGATTTGTCATGTATCCTGGAAGAGAATCACAAGTCTAGAAATGAGTGATATTCAATAAGATTATAAGGAATTTTCTATTTACTAACACATTTTTGTATTATACTTTTATATATATATAATACAAATGTATATATATATACACACTCATACATATATACACACATATGTAAATTTATTTGGGGCTGGTAAGGAGAAAGTATTCATCATCATCATCCTGTTGATCGTTGATTTTCTCGAGCGGTCTCAGTCCTGTCTCCATTTGTCCTAGCTCTGAGATTTTAGAAGCCTCTCTTTACTTGTCCTTCCCAGTGGTGCTGCATGTAGGCTCTTTCAGGTTCAGGGGAATGAGACCCATCATTGTTACTGGTTTTGGCATATGAATACACCATGTAGAGCTTGCCAGGATCTTCCATAAAGAGAAAGTATTAGACAAGTCATAAACTATTTCTTATTTTAATTTTTTATTGTCTAGATGTTCTGGAGAGCATCTAGAAGATTTAGCTTTGCTTATGGTCTTACTGTAACCAGAACAAATCAAAATTTAGTTTATGAGGCCTTACAGCAGGTAAGATGTTTGCCTTGCTTGCTGCTGACCCATTTTTGATCCTTGACTTCCAACATTGTTCCGAGTCCAGCAGGTGTGATTCCTGAGAGTCAAAAGTATCCCGAGAACCGCCAAATGTGGCCCCAAAACCAAAAGAAAAAGTATTTACTTTAGATCTTTAAAATTTTTCTTTTTAAATATTGAAGCTGGCTCAGTTGACTGACAACAGTGTTCTAGATATTTTGTTTAGTTTTTGGGCCACTCCCAGCTGCACTCAGGGCTTACTCCTGACTCTACTCAGAGACCATTCTTGGTAGTGCTGGGGATAGAACCAGAAATATCTCTGTGCAAGTTAAGAACCTTACCCACTGTACTATCTCTCAGGCTCCATGTTCTAGACTTTTTATATCTTAAACCACTGGCCAATGGACAATTCATAAAAGAGGAAATTATTAATTTTTGCTGGGAATGTTTCCTTAGACATTGTTTTAATATAATTTCATGTAATTTTTTCAGATAATTGCATGTAATTTCGATTCAGTTTTACTGCTATTCTCTAATACTCACTGACTTTCACAGAGAAGAAGTATATTTTAGTGACTTCTACCTTATCAATTCTTTCTTGCATGGAACATGCCGATGGTGTTCTAGCTTAATGATTAAGAAATGGTTTGTCTATGTGTTGCAGGCAGAAAGATAGGGGGTCTCTAGTAATGTATATTGGGAAACCATTGTCTGAAACCTAAACCACCGCAAAGCATGGGGGCCTTGGAAACAAATGACATTTCTCTTGGGAGCCTTGAAAACCTTGAGATGAGGAATTCTAGGCCTGGTGCACTCTGATTAGAGGGTGGGCTAGATGCCCAGGGAGGAAGGCCCCTCCTCTGGCACAAGGCAGTGCAGACAACTTCGAAAGACCATCTGCTGCTCCAAGCTTTCTCTCTTGGCAACTATCCTCACCAAAGACTTGGAGCTTAGTTTGGAGAAATCATATAAATTAACCCGGCAGAGGAAGAAGCACTCATATGCCACCCACATCTCCCCTTTGAGATGAGAACTTTCATACTTTCGGGAGCGTTTCCCTAGGTCTGGGTCACCCAGTGTTAGTAAAGAGGGAAGCAGGCTGCTACCTCTCTCCATCCCAGTTCCCATAAACCACCACGGAATTCGTATGCCTCGATTGATGGGAAGTTGAGTCTAGCATGGGCTGTAGCACAACGGGACTGTTGTCCCGTTGTTCATTGATTTGCTCGAGGAGGCACCAGTAACGTCTCCATTATGAGACTTGTTGTTACTGTTTTTGGCATATTGAATATGCCACAGGTAGCTTGCCAGGCTCTGTCTTGCAGGTGAGATACTCTTGATAGCTTGAAGGTCTTTTCCAGAGGGATGGAGGAATCGAACCTGGGTTGGCCGCATGCAAGGCAAATGCCCTACCTGCTGTGCTATCACTCCAGTCCATCTACAGCTGTATTTAGATATGTAGAAGATATGACCATGAGATTATTTTGGCTTTTGCAAAATAAAAACATTTGCCTTAAACTTCCATTAAATTAAAAATATTTAATTTTAAATTATAAGTTAGTCTAAACATAAAGTAGAAAATCACATAAAGGACTCTTGTATATCTACTACTGCGATTAAATAGAAAATGACACATATTTTTCAATTTGCTTTAGAAAGGATGACCAAGATCTGCACATTATAATGCATAGTGGTTTCCATATGATTTGATTAGAAATTGTCATTGCTATAGCTAGATTTTTATTTTTTTAGCTAGATTTTAAAGCTAATGATTCAGATGAGTTACTCTACGGGGGAGGGTGGGGCAGGTTCTCTCCTTGCTATTCTTCACCAACTTGGTCCACAGACAATACAATGGCTGGAGAACTGATTCAGCTCAGGCTTTGCCTTTGCAGGGATTACCTGTATATTTTGGATAGAAATCCTTTATTCCTTCTTGTCTTTTGTAAATACTTTGCTCCAGTCTGTAGCTTGTCACCTCCTTCTTGGTACTGACTTTTACCGGGAAGAAGTATGTTTTGATGGCTTCATTTTATCAACTTTTTACTGCATAGTTCATGCCTTTGATCTTGTATCTAAAAGTCAGACCCAGGATCAGGGAGATAACTCAAAAGAGGGCTCTCTCTGCCTTTGGAGAAGCCTGTTTTCTTGTTAAACGCATTACTCTCTCTCCCTTTGCTCTCCCTCCTTTCCCTTCCTAGAAAACTCTCTAAATAAAATCTGATTTCATCTTACTGCATGTGGACTCCTGAAATACTTTCCTGTGAGACAGGACAAAGTACCTGGAAACCCTGGGAATGGCCAAAGACTGACTTTCCCGACCTGATCAGACGTAGCTTTCCCAGCCTGTCCCAGGGTGGGAGAGGCAGACGGGGAGAAAGTGTCCATCTCTCTCTCTCTCTCTCTCTCTCTCTCTCTCTCTGCCTCACTGAAGCCACCTGGGGGGGGGGCACTGACTTCATATCAGTAGTGGTAAGAAATGAAAGAGCTAAATATCCAACCACAGAGACAACAACATTGATTTCATGACACCCAAACAACTGAAATTAAAATGGTGCCTTCAAGATGGAAGGATGGGGGTATTGGTAGGGAAAGGAACTGGGAACATCAGTGAAGGGAAGCTGACATTAGTGGTATGATTGGTATCTGAATATTATATGTCTGCAACTCAACTATGAATAATTGTGCTTTAATAAAATAACATTTAAAATTGACACATATATATAGAGAGAGTTTTGGCTCATTAAAAAGTTTGGTCAATTTATATTAATTTAATCTAGTTATAAAATTTCTATTGTGTTCCATGAATTTATTTAGTCCTGATCCTAGCAGCGATCGAATCAGGACTGGGCCTCTTCCACCCAGATCCCCCATGTTCCAGTAGTTAGGTGGTCACACCCAGAAACTGGCCCCAGCACCATGTAATCCCATCAACAGCCAACATCCAGAGACTATAAAACCAAGCTCCTGGAAGCTTGGACATCTTTCCTGCCCGCATGGGAAAAACTGGCAAGCTCCCTGTGGTGTATTCATATGCAAAAACCAGTAACAATGATGGGTCTCATTCCCCTGACCCTGAAAGAGCCTCCATTATGGCACTGTTGGGAAGGATGAGTAAAGAGAGGCTGTAAAATCTCAGAGCTAGGATGAATGGAGATGTTACTGAGACTGCTCGAGAAAATTGAGATGATCAATGGGATGATGATGATGATGATGATGATGATGAATTTATTTAATATTTCAACATTCCCATGCATTTTGAATAATAAAATATTAGAGCAGTTTTAAAATTTTGTTCTTTGAAAATTTGTTTTTCTTATTCAAGACATGTTAAATGTTCTTCACATAAACTATAGAATCAATTTGTGAATTTCCATAAAATAACTTCCTGGGATTTTGATTGGAGGAGCGGACAGCTATCATTTTTTCATAAGTATAAAATTTATCTTCTTTTTTTTATTATTCTTGATTTCACTTATTGTTTGGTTTACCTTATACAGATCATATACATATTTTGTTAGTTTGATACAAAACTATCTAATTTGGGGGGATTGCTAATATAAATTATATTTTTAGTTTCAAAGTTTACATATTTATTGTTAGTATATAAAATAGCAGTTAATTTTCATATGGCAACCTTTTATCTCACAACCTTGCTATAATTGCGTATTAATTCAAGCAGCTTTTAAATATATTTTTCTAAAGTGTGATGTTATATGTAATTATAACAAACTTTTCTAATAAAATTTCTTAATTGATGATAATTTTTCCCACCATGAATTTATATGAGAACTGTTTGTTCTATTAATATTTTAGAACTTGTATATATCCAGATAAGTTTGTGAAGTTTGAAAGCATTCCAAAGTTTGAACAACATCTAATCTGAGTCTTGAAAAAAATGCCAGGGGAACCTCCCGGAATATAAGAAGAATATAAGAGAATCGGTATTTCAGAAGATGCTGTCAAGACTATCTTTCATTTGCTTCCTATCATTCCTGGAAATTTGTCATTTCCAGGGATTGAGGGAGTTTCTCATTGCTTTGGGGGTTCTGAGGAGATAAGAGGCTTTCTGTGTGGCCTGTATCAGAATAGAGCTGTAGAATGGAATACAGATGAGCTACACTCTAGAATTGAATTTTCAGCAATGAGAAAATTGTGCAACTTCTGTTGTATTCATCAGTAGTTTCATTTCAATGTTGTTACTTTTGCTGTATAGGATAAGTACTAAAGAGATATAGCATCTTTGGCTTCTTTTCCTCTCACTGTCCTTTTAAAGCAGTAAACTATATCTGAAATGAACAGTAGCTCCAAATATTTTTTACTGGTTAAATCTACTAGAGTTTGGCCTTGCTTTGCCTTGACTGCTTCACAGAGTTTTTGAATTGCTGCTAGATATGTTAATTATATGTCTTGCTTAGGATATTTAAGGATGTCTTCATCTATAACTTGGAATATTTTTTTCTTTTATGCATTGTATTTGTGTGGTATATCTAGATTATACTAATTTAATAAACCAGGTTTCTTTTCCCCTATGTTCTTAGACAGTTTTTATCAAACATTACTTATGTTGCTTGTCTATTATGATGGACTGGAGCAATAGCACAGCAGGTAGGATGTTTGTCTTGCATGTGGATGACCTGGGTTCGATTTCTCTGTCCCTCTTGGAGAGGCTGGCAAGCTACCGAGAGTATCCCACCCACACGGCAGAGCCTGGCAAGCTACCCTTGGTGTATTCGATAAGCCAAAAACAGTAACAATAAGTCTCAGAATGGAGACGTTACTGGTGACCGCTCAAACAAATCGATGAACAACACAACAACAGTGCTACAGTGCTACAGTCTATTATGATGGATACACCTAAAAATACCACAGACTCAGTAAATTTAGTTGATTAAGGAAATTAAGTTGTAATTTACAAATAATATATTTAATAATATATATTGATATTTAGTATAAACTTAATTTGTTAATTCCTCCCTCTTGAGTCATTCCTCTTAGCTAGCGGTTTACAGTTTATATACCTGCTTTTATTCTGCTTCTTATGATCTCTACTGATTTCTTTAATATTTGATGAGACTTGTTTTGTGACAATGTATTTATACAGGTTTTATAAATATCATAAATATGGTTAAAATATGCATTTAACTTAAAATTAAATAGATATTTAAATAGAATTCTGGTATTCCACATGTTAGTACTTGGTAATTATTTCATTCAAATATATATATATGTATATACACATATATATACATATATATATATATATATATATATATTGCTTTTTGCATCACACCCGGTATTGTGCAGGCTCATGCACTCAGGAATTACTCCTGGCAGTGCTCAGGGGACCATATGGGATGCTGGAAATTGAACCTGGATCAGCCACATGCTAGGTATACGCCCTACCTGCTGTGCTATCACTCCAGCCCCTCAAATGTTTTTTATATCTTTGTCTATTTATTTCCCCGATAGTTGAATGTTAAAATTTTCACATAATTTTCAACTCACTAACTTCTTGCAATTCAAGTGACTTTTGTTCTATGCTGTTGTATGTTATATGTATATATATATAAAACAGTATATATATATAACAGTGTATATATACACACATAAATATATACTGTCTAACACAACAGCATATATATAACAGCATATATAAAAAGTACTTATACACACACATATATATATATACAAGAATATATCTAACACAGCAGCATGTATCTAACAGTATATATGTATGTATGTACACACATATAAACAAAATCAAAGTATGTGGATATATAGCATATATAGTCACATTATATTTATATAATTTTGTGGGGCCACACCTTGTGGTGCTCAGGGGCTACTCTTGTCACCGCTCAGGAGAGATCTGGGTTGTGTTGGTAACCACACATGATGCTGGGCATTCATTCAAACCTGGGTTGCTCACAAGCAAGGCAGACACTTATTTCTTGTACTATATCTCCAACCCCAAATCAATGAATATTTTAACATTGTTCTAATAAATTAACTCTTTTATAATTCAATAATAACTATTTAATACCTAAAACTACTATGTCTTAAAGTCAACTTTGGTTTTCATAGAAATTTGTCAACTTTCTTTTAATTAATATTTGGCAGTTACATATCTTTTTTACTAAATAACCCGAGTCACTTTATTTGAGGTACATTTTTGTTTGTTTGTTTTGGCTGGAGCGATATCGCAGCAGGTAGGGTGTTTGCCTTGCATGCGGCCCACCTGGGTTCAATTCCTCTGCCCCTCTCGGAGAGCCTGGCAAGCTACCGAGAATATCCCACCCACATGGCAGGGCCTGGCAAGCTACCCGTGGCATATTCAATATGCCAAAAACAGTAACAACAAGTCTCACAATGGAGACATTACTGGTGCCCACTCTAGCAAATCGATGAGCAACGGGATAATAGTGATTGTGATAGTGATAGTGTTTTGGGGACACACCTAAGGGTGCTCAGGGGTTAATTTGCCTCTGCACTCAGGAATTAACTCCTGGCAGCTGGGCTCAGGGAATGATACGGGCTGTCATGGACTGAACCCGGGTCTGCTGCATGCAAGGCTAATGCTCTATTCACTGCACTATTGCTTCAGCCCAGACTTTTTCATCTAAATTTTCAAACATGTCTTACAAGGTCTGCCTGGCTTTGAGAAAATGACTCTATATAGTGATATCTGTATTCTTTCACTCATTATTTAAGAATATCAACTAACATTTGTAAAATTCTTTAAAAAATATTGACTATACTTTTGAAGTTATTAGTGCTTTTCAAACTTTTCAAAGTCAGCAGTGCTCACAGTTGTTCAGACTATAACTGGCTATGTGTTCTATGATGGTTCAGGGGGGCAAAATTCAAAATTAAATTTTTCAAAAAGTCATATATTAACACTGTATTATCTCTCTATCTCTATCTCTCTCTGTCTCTCTCTCTCCACCTAACAACCCCTCCCCCCACAGTTCCCCGAGTGCCTCTGACAGCCATTTTGTCTCTTTAAAGTATTAAATATTGTCCCTTGTCTATTAACCAGTCATGCAGAAAAGGGCAAAGTCAAGAGAACTTCTGGTTCTCAGATTGTACTTGAAGATGCACTCTCTGGATTTTATAAAACTTAATCCAATACATTTTCTTACTGTGTTAGCAGGTTGAATTGAACTTGCTTTTGCTTATGATACAAAGACTCCTTACTTACACCTAGAGGCAAAAAGGCAAGACAGGAAAAAATGAAGTGCTTTCTGAGACTAGTTTAAGTAAAAGCATTCATTCATTCATTCCAACAGGAGTAGAAATGCCGCTTTGAACTGTATTATCCATGGCCTCTGATGTATCTAAATTAACTATTCTTGATAATTGTCTAATTTTATTTTGGTTGTACAACACAGTTTGAAAGGCCAGAAAAATACAGAATTGCCATTTGATGCTGCAGGAAAACAGGTACACACATAAGAACTAGTCAAAGAAGGAACTATACTCAGAAAAATGGCAAGTGCAAAAAATTTACACAGTATATTGTGAGATCTTGTTCCAACAGCTATAGATGGGATGTGCCATGTAATAACTGCAATCAATCTCTGTCGTTTTGTAGTTTTATTAGATCCATTTCAGAGATGGTAAAACTGAGGACAAAGAGGTTAGTGGAAGTGTAAGAATGAGGTCTGAATCCTGGAAGTTTGCCTCCCAAGTTTATGTTTTATCTGTTCCACTACCATATGATATTCTAGGTAAAGGTAATTTAGAATATTGAATTTAGAATATTGAATTTACTGAACTTTTTTTTAACCGTTGCTATTTCCAAGGGCATACCCTTCCAAGTTGCCTATCTTGTCTGAACTCTTATAATTACATTTGTTTTTGATAAGTGAAAATTTTATTCCAAATCAAAAGTAATGAGATATTTCAATAATAAATTACAGTGGACTTGTTGCCAAAATATGTAGGATGGACATTGGAGAACAAATCAGTTTACTTCACTCAGCTTTAGCTCAAATTTGACAACATATGACACCAGAATCTCTTTTCTAGGGACCAGTAAATAAAGTCTATGAACCAAATCTGACTTGATGCTTGTATTATTTAGCCTTCGATCTAAGAAAACCTTTTATTGTTATAAAGTACATACACAAATATGACCACTGTGAGTTTTAAGATATATATTATACAGTGTCATTAAGAACAAAATCAATGTTCACCTGTATTTTGCTCCAAACTTATTACAGTTTTAATAGTAGGATTATAATAGTATTCAAGCTCCTGGATTGATGTATAAAGTTGCTGTATATTCCTGCCATTAAAGTGTGATATAAAGACTACCAGGAATTAATCACTCATTTAGTTCATTAGATATACTGCTCTTTGATATGAAAGGAGAGTGCACTTCTTGTAGAAGTGTAAAATAAAGAAGTGTCAAAAATAGGTTAAATAAATTTGAGCTCTTGTTAAGTAATTTAGGATGGAGATTAAAGAAAAGCAGGTCACTGTTATATATTGAATGCTGTCTAGAAACAGAACAAATTTTGTGTTGTTGCTATTTTAAAAACTGTGTAGAAGCTTAAAAACAGACTAAAGTTATAATTGTAAAGAAGTAGCAGTCACACATTAGTTAGGATAGTTAGTATTTTTGTGGCTTACATGTGATACCACTTTCGGCTTTTGTCTATGCTTAGACAGAATTGCAGGACAGATGCAGTTTTTAGCTTCTCTTACTTGTGACCACAAATGCTCTTGTGTGACATTAGCAGTCTACAAAGATTTTAACAGAGAACAACATGATCTAAATGACAAGACTTGGCTACCTCCCTGATATCAGAGTCAGCAGGTTGTTTTGTTCTAGTAAAGAGGCAAGCGATAAATTTCAGTACACTGAACTAAGGTTTACAAATAACCATATGACTAGAAATTCTTAAATTATATTAGAAGTAATAGAGATAATTAATTTTTAGATATTATAATCTTCCTATGTGCTATTATTATAGTTCAGGAATCTAGGAAATAAGATAAAGTTCACATTGATAAAAAATAGTACATATATTTTGCCTCCTTTAATACATGAGATGAAATCCTCATTTATCATTTAAAGATTGTTTTGAAAAGATTTTTATTTACAAAAATTACTTTCTCTCAATATTTGCAGTTTAAAAGACTACATTCTTAAATTTTGTTTTTATTAGTGAATCACCGTGAGGTACAGTTACAGGTGTACAAACTTCCATGCTTACATTTCAGTCATACAATGGTCAAGTATCCATCCCTCCACCAGTGCCCATTTTCCACCACCAATGGTCCCAGCATCCCTCCCACCAGCCCCACCCTGTCCCCCGTCCCCACACCCTCCCTCTGTGGCAGGGCATTCCATTTTGCTCTCTCTCTCCTTTTGGGTGTTGTGGTTTGCAATAGAGGTATTGAGTGGCCATCATGTTCGGTGTATAGTATGCTTTCAGGGTGCGTCTTCCATCCCAAGTGGATCCTCCTAGCACCATTTACTTGGTGGTCCCTTCTCTAACTGAACTGCCTTCCCCCTCAGTATGTGAGGCCAGATTCTAAGCTGTGGAGTAATCTTCCTAGTACTTATCTTTAATAATTTTGGGTGTTAGTCTCCGATTCTGTAACTTTATATTCCACAAATGAGTGCAATTTTTCTATGTCGGTCCTTCTCTTTCTGACTCATTTCACTTAACATGATACTTTCCATGTTGATACATCTATATGCAAATTTCATGACTTCGTCTTTTCTAACAGATGCATAGTATTCCATTGTGTAGATGTACCAGGGTTTCTTTAGTCAGTCATTTGTTCTCGGGCACTTGTTTTTTTTTCCAGACTCTGGCTATTTTAAACAGTGCCGCAATGAATACACAGGTGCAGATGTCATTTCTACTATACTTTTTTGCATCTATGGGATGTATTCCCAGAAGTGGTATTGCTGGGTCAAATGGGATTTCAGTTTCTAATTTTTGAGAAGCGTCCATACTGTTTTCCAAAATGATTGAATCAGTCAGCATTCCCACCAGCAGTGAAGGAGAGTCCCTTTCTCCCCACATCCACGCCAACACTGGTTGCTTCTGTTCTTTTGGATGTGTGCCAGTCTCTGTGGTGTGAGGTGATATCTCACTGTTGTTTTGATCTGAATCTCCCTGATGATTATTGATGAAGAGCATTTTTTCATGTGTGTTTTGGCCAATCAGATTTGCTCTTTGAGAAAGTTACTATTCATTTCATTGCCCCATTTTCTGATGGGGTTCTATGTTTTCTTTTAGTAGAGTTCAACCAGTGTCTTGTAAATCCCTGATATTAACCCCTTATCGGATGGGTATTGGGTGAATATCCTTTCTCATTCTGTTGATTGTCTTTGAATTCTGTTCTATGTGTAAAAGACTACATTTTATTTTAAAAGCTACCTACCTTTATGTCCTCAAATATTAATGTAATAATATTGACAATTAATGATGGTTATTCATCATGTGACTTGGAAAAAAAATCACTTAACTTGGTTAGAATGAAGGCTGATAGAAGCCTAAATGTCATTGTTAAGGGGTGAGGGGGGCATCAAAGATGAAATAGTGGAAAATAAAACAACAAAGAAGAACTGCATTGAAATGGGTAGTTTAAAATAAATAAGAATGCTCATGTAAGCCTAAAAAATCTTTTATTAAACAGCATGAACTCAATTTATCTGCAAAAACTATTGTAAAATCTAAATTTTTTCATATAATCTTGTATCTTTGTGTATGTGTTATTTTATAATTTTATATATATTTTATGTTTTGTAGACTATGAGGTCCACAAAAGCAGAAACCTGTTTCTTAGCACAGAATAAGTGATATTATGATGATAAAAGTAAATAATATTTTTGAAGCTTAAGTGTATATTTTGTGATTCCTATCTGTTTCTCATTAGAAGAATTTGATACTATCTTGCTTTGCCCTAAATTGCCCCTTGGATTATATAACAACCAATTATTCTCTATTCAGAACATCAATATTTTACAGCCCTCATTACTATGAAAATATTGATTTACAAAGTGAAGTTGCATTCAGACAGGTAGTGTATAAAGAGCCGAGCCAGTGCATTGATGAGTTCTGGCGGCAGATTCTTCAGGTGTTTGGGTCGACCTTATCTGGACCAGGTGCTGTACACATCTTTACCAATGAAACGGCATGTCGTATTTTGGAAGGGAGGACGTTGGTAATGACATATCCATCATGCGGAATTTGGTACATGGGCAGGTAGACATGGCTGTCAAAGAGATCCAAGTAGAAGTCATGAATAATGCTCTCCATTGCCTTTCTGGAAGATGTGATAGATCCATCAGAATGTCGGAGGGCAGTCATCTTGGTCTTGTAGTTGGTGAAGGACAGGCAAAGGTTGCAAATCCTTTTCCTGGCTTCTGATGCATCGGCCAACACTGCTGTTCTTCTCTCTTTGAGATCTTCCTTTATCTCATCTCTGCAAAACTTTGAGAGCTCGGACCTTAGCTTGTGGTTGCCTCTGGCTCGAGCCAAACCACGCTGAAGAATGAGCTTGAGAGTTTCCGAAGACAGGCGTCTTTTTGTGGCTCTCACTCACGGCATTCTTCGCACAGTCGTGGAGGTGCTGGACCAGTCGATCATATTCCTTGGCGATGTTGACAAGGACGGCATCTTCCCACGTTGCTGCAATAGTGCCAAAGAGCTCCCAGTTGGTGGTCATTCTGGGAGTTGCCTTCTTGGACTTAAATTTTGCAAACCTTTCTCCTAGCTCTGTGAAGTAGAATTTTGCACAAAGGAGACGATGGTCCAATCCCACTTGGAATTTTGGGACAACAGCAACATCGGTCAGAAAAAACTTTGATTGAATATTATGTGGTCAATTTCATTGTGGAACTGCCCACTGGGAGACTCCCATGTCCAGCGTTTAGATTTGGCCTTCTGGAACTGTGAGTTACCATGGATGGTCTTGGTTGACATGATGAATTCAGACAGTCTCTCACCCTGATTGTTCCATTCTGGGCCATGGGTCCCATGTAGAGTTCTTCAGGCAACCTTCTTGGACCTATCTTGGCATTAAAATCACCAACAATAATCTTGTAGAAGGTGTGGTCTTCTTTATATAACGTCTCCAGTTCCATGTAGAACCTCTCAATTTCTTCTTCATCATAGTTGGATGTTGGTGCATAGACGATGAAGATAGAAACTGCAGGCAGTGAGCCACATCTATTCAAGTGTAATCGTCCGATTCGGGTTGTTAGGCATTCGAATGAATCAAATCTCATGGCCAAGTTCATGTTGACAAGGACACCAACACCACCAACACCTCGGTTGTCACATCTTCTGAGGAACAATTCTTCAGTGTCAAAATGGTGTGATGTGATCGATGTCTTCTCGTTTTGGTCAGACCAATGATGTTGTACTTGATCTTCTGCACTTGCACCATCAGGTCCTTGATGCATGCTTCTGATGCCAGCGTATGTGTGTTGAAAGTACAGGCAATCACTTTAGTCTTTCTTCATTTTGGTAGTCTAGTTCATGTACCTGACATTTTATCAGCCTCTCTTTGCTCATCTTTCTTAGCGCTGCCATATTGGGGGAAAACCATTAGGATTGTTCTATTATACAAGAAGAAGAAGAGAGACATCCACGACGTCAGTAACTATCACCCAATCTGCCTGCTGTCTGTCGTCTACAAGTTGTTCACTTGTGTCATCCTGAAAAGAATAGGCAGAATGCTAGACAAAGGATAACCATGTGAGCAAACCGGGTTCCAAAGGGGATTCAGCATGATAGACCATATCCACACAGTGACCAAACTCACTGAAGTTTCGCAAGAGTTCAAGATGCCGCTCTGTCTAATGTTCATCGACTTAAAGAAGGCCTTCGATTCTGTTGAGACTGAGGTAGTCATCGAAGCCCTAGCCAAACAGGGAGTTAAAACTTAGTATATCAAAATCCTCCATGAGCTGTATTGTGGATTCACCACCAGGATCTCACCATTCTACAAGGAAGTGATCATTGATGTAAAGAGAGGGGTGCGACAGGGTGATACCATTTCACCAAAACTCTTCAGTGCCACCCTTGAGAACATCATGCGACAGCTGGAATGAGAAATAATGGGAGTGAATATAGACTGTCAGCAATTACACCACCTCCGCTTCAGTGATCACATCATTCTTATAACACCAAACATTAGCCAAGTGGCACAAATGCTAGCCAACTTCAACTGTAAGTGTGGAAAGGTCGGATTGCAGCTGAATCTCAACAAGATGATATTCATGAAAAACGAACTAGTCCCTGAAGCTCCATTTGCTCTCAATGGAACAAACATCTCCAAATGCAGCAGCTATGTGTACCTGGGTTGAGAACTCAACGTGAGAAATGTCTTGGCGCCAGAACTGCGCAGGAGGAAGAGAGCAGCGTGGAATGCCTTCAAGAGCATCGAAGAGGTGGTTAAGAGCACGAAGAACCTCCAACTCCGGGCACATCTTTTCGATTCCACCATTTTTCCTGCACTAACATATGCCTCAGAGACCTGGGCCCTACACAAACAGTATGAGAACGCTGTTTGGGTATCCCAAAGAGGAATCGAAAGAGCTATGCTAGGAGTGTCCCAACTCACTCAAGTGAGAGTAGGAATCCGGAGTTCTGACCTCCATCGACGGTCAAGAATCAGGGATGCTGTCTCATTTGCATCAAAAATGAGATGGGCTGGTCATGTAATGTGATTCACAGATGACCACTCGACTAGAGCCATTATGGACTGGATTCCACGAGATGTCAGAAGACTGCATGGCTGCCCACCAACTAGATAGTCAGATTTCTTTGTCAAATCCCTGAATGAAAGATTTGAGGCTCTTCCTGTTCCTGGAGCAAGCAGATATCATTGGGCTGTACTAGCTCGTGACAGGGACAAATGGAGACGTTACTGGTGCCAGCTCGAGCAAATCGAAAAGCAACGGGATGACAAGTGATACAAGTGAAAGTGAAGTTGAAAGAAGGTTGAAAGAAACATCTCTAGAGTACATATCCTGTCCTTTCCAACTGTTCTGTTATACGTTTTAACAGCATCACTTCCTCTCTTTAGTTTCTCCAGTCTGGATAATTCTATATGTAACTCACTACCTAGACTTTAAAGTTATTTCAAATATAACTAAAATAAATTAATTCTATGATGGCTAGTGATGGTTTTAGTGAGTTTGAAGCCATCTTGAGTAATTTTAAGTCATTATTTTTTTTATTTGATTTCCACAATACAGACCTGTAAAAAAAAAAAAAACCAAAAGTACTAGTTACACTCAACATAGGCTTACTATATTCTGTAAGGTGTGAGATTTCTGTTTCGGATTGATATTAAAATTCTGAACTATTATACAAAAAGTATAATAAATATAGGTGTGCATATATATTTCAAATTAGTGTTTTGGTGTTTGGGGACTAGATAGTTAGAAGTGGGAGAGTTGAGTCAAATACAAGAGGCATTATTAGAAAATTTTTTCCTCTTTTGGTTTTTGAGCCACACTGTGCTATGCTCAGGGATTACCAATTTTGAGCACTATTTATGAAGACTGATATTTGAAATAGTAGTATGTTTAATTTTGTTTAGGATGTAGTGACCATTAATAATTATTTACTTTTTTTTTCTCCTTGTGAGATCATTTTATTGCAAGAATAGAGAGCTGGGGCTAGCGTGATAGCACAGCGGGTAGGGCATTTGCCTTGCACGGGGCCAACCTGGGTTCGATTCCCAGCATCCCATATGGTCCCCTGAGCACTGCCAGGAGTAATTCCTGAGTGCAGAGCCAGGAGTAGCCCCTGAGTAACGCTGGGTGTGACCCAAAAAAAGCAAAAACAAATAAACAAAATAATAGAGAGCTAATGTTTAAATGAACTAAATAAGCAGTGAACAATATTGCTAACACATGGAAGTGGTTGCATATTCTAAATTTTTTTTAAAACTTGGGTAGACATAAGCCTCATTGGGAAAATAGAAGAAATGCTAGCTACAGAAGGTTATTATTTTCTTATTTTTATATTACTTTTATATACGTAATACTTTTATATTACGTTTGGAGGAGCCTCAGGAACCCAGGTGTACAGGGCCCGGGGGCCGAGATCTCCAAGGCTGCTTGGATCAGGACTGGTTTCCATCTATATTCCCCATTTTCCAGTAGCTAGGGATTCACACCAACAAACTCACAAACTGCCTGCCTCCCCTCCACCAACTCACTATGTAATCCCATCAACGGCCAACATCGAGAGACTATAAAACCAAGCTCCCAGAAGTGCGAGGCAGCGATGTGGCCACAGGACATCTGATAGCCTAGTTCTCCCTCTTGGAGAACCTGTCAAGCTACTGGGAGTTCATTGCCAGCACGGGGGAGAGTATGGCAAGCTTCCCGCATCGTATTCATATGCCAAAACCAGTAACAGTGATGGGTCTCATTCCCCTGACCCTGAAAGAGCCTCTGAAGAACGAGTAGAGAAAAACTGCTAAAATCTCAGGGCTAGGACAAATGGAGACGTTACTAGCGCCCACTTGAGAAAATCGATAATCAATGGAATGACAGTAATACAGTGAAACAGACCCATAAGGTACATCCTGCTGGCACCAGATAATCTCTCATCAGTCACCCTCCAGAACTCACAGCTGCTTCTTCCGGAAGGGGCCATAAAATGAGGCCCCCATAACCATGCCACCGGACTCCACTCCAGGGGCTCCCCAGACGGGGGTGGGTGGAAGCCCTACCCACCCTCTCTGCCCCAAGGGACCCAGCCCTAGAAGCCGACCTGCACTACCCAACCGCCGCCACACTCCAGGCCACTTTTCTCATGCTCGGGCTGAGCCTCACACATGATTGAACATATTCCTGGACACATCATCATAAAAAGAAATGCATATAAATATATTCGATATGCCAAATACAGTAACATTAACATTAACAGTCTCTTCCCCTGACCCTGAAAGAGCCTCCAATTGTTAGGAAAGATGAGTAAGGGAAGCTGCTAAAATCTCAGAAGAATGGAGACATTATTGGTACCCACTCGAGCAAATTGATGAACAATGGGATGACAGTGATACAGCAATGTATCACACCAATGCTTACTCACACCAATGCGAGGGGTCCATTTGTTATCCCTGAAACTTTTCAATTGAGTTTACATTGAAACATAAATTGCAGAGCATCTAGCATTGCATAAACATCCATCCTAGTGTGTTAGTTCCTACAGATTTTGAAAAATATATAACAAGATGTAACTATGATTATAGTATCGTATAGTTTAGTCATTGTTCTATATTCACTAGCCACCATCAGTCACTGATATTTTTACTGTCTCCATACTTTTACTTTTTACATGTAATTGGAA
The DNA here is from genome assembly GCF_027595985.1 of Sorex araneus. Taxonomy (NCBI): domain Eukaryota; kingdom Metazoa; phylum Chordata; class Mammalia; order Eulipotyphla; family Soricidae; genus Sorex; species Sorex araneus. Next base: position 87,322,051 of record NC_073302.1, on the reverse strand, counting down.
TTATGCACACTTTCTATATTTACTTCTTTCATTTAGTAATGTGCATTGAGTGCTTCCGTTATTTTTTAATGGCTTTTTTATTTTTCGCACTAAATATTATTCCAGTTTCTGGATATACTCATAATTTATTAATCTATTCTTTAACTGAAGGACATCTTGGTTGCTTCCAACTTTTACCAGTTGTGAAGAAAGCTGCTAGAAGAATCTGTTTACAAGCTTTAATATGGATGTAAAATTTCAACCCTTGAATGCTTGGGGGATTTCTTGTTAGGACAGTTAGCATTTAAAAAAAACAACCCAATGGTCTGAAATGGCTGTACTATTTTGCATTTCCACTAGTAATTAACAGGAGTTCCTACTGTTCCATGACCTTGCCAAGATTTGGTTTTCTAAATTTTGGCTATTCTATTTAGTTATATATGGTTGTAACCAGAAAGCTTTAAGTACTACAGTACTTATCAAGTTGATGACTAGGCCAAAATAATATCTTATAATCTTCAAGTCATTTTCTATACTTTTACCAGAGTAGCTAAATAAATTTTACTGAACTTTAAAGCTTCACTGAAATGTAAAACTGATTTTGGCCACTCCTCAGTGTCAGAACAATTTTGAATTTAAATCTTTATGTACTTAATCAGTTGAAACCCAAACATTCTCATCATTTTTAAATCAGCTTTAGTCTTAGGAAAGTGATTTAGCAAAGCCAAGCCAAATGTGTGAATATATGAGATATGTGGGTGTTTAGAGAGCAGCATTTGTACTCAAAGTAATGCCTTTTAAAATTGTTTTGCAGAAAATTTTATCATCAAACAAAGTATAACCAGATGCCAATGTGAAACATAGATAAGACAGTGTCTTGTGTTGGTGGCTTCAAATAGGTCAGAGTAGCATAGAGAACTAGATTTTTTTTCCTAATAAATAATCTCCATACTTTCACCCTTTTTTGCTCTGTGAGGTCCCTTCAACTTTGGAAAGTGTCACAAGGTACTGTCTACAAAGCATTTCTCTAAGATAATATATGTGTGTATACCTGTTTATATAAAAGTAACAGATTTCATGCATATAAATTGGCATTCCTTTTAAAATCATATTGGAAATTTGTATGTTTCTTTCCATATAGTGTTATGATTTAAAACAATACAAATGATAAAAGAAAAATATGTTCATATTTCCACTAATTATAAATATTAATACATAGGCTTCTGTGTCTTTTTAAAGAAGTCACTTATAATAAGTTGTATTTTTATTCTATCATAGTGTTACTCTAAATATACTAGGATTATCTATTGAGTGCATTTATAGATGACTATAAAAAACAGATATCAACAAATTAAACTAATGACTTATTTTGCATGCAACTGTATTATCTCTCTCTCATAGGTTTTTTGACCATTTCCCCAAATCAACACCAACTTCAAAAGAAAGAAGTTTGCCACCATTACAGCTATTCAAAGCAAAAGAAATTGCAAGTGTCAAATGCAGTTCAGAAGAAAAGTTCCTTATATAACACAACTATGAACAATTGTGCGTCATTAGGATAAATGTATAATCTTCTTTATGATGATTGCCTTAAGGACTTTTATGTTCCTATGGCTGTCTTATACTGTGATTTACTTATTCAAGAAGAGTTATGTCTGATAGACTCAGAAGAGACTGCAATTGGAGGAAGAGAGAGAGCAAAAATGAAAGAATTTCTTTTCTGGGAAGACTGCTGAGTTATACTTCATCTTCACAGGGAGGGAAGATCTACAGCAGCCCTGGACAAGTGAACAGGAATAAAAATATATGAGTGTATGAGGTTTAGTAGAGAGAATTTGAAGACAAGTGCAAAGAAGAGAAAATGAGTCATTTGAGCCACCTAAAGTAATTGAAATAAATTTGAGTAAAGGGATAGAGGGATGTTTTGTAAAAGAAAGTAGTTTTGCTTTCCGTGAGGAATAGTGCAGATTTGAAGTAGAAGTTTTCATTTTCTCATCTACAACATATAAATTGTATAACCTAAGAAAGGTCACTGGACATATCTGTACTCATTGACTGCTTGACAGCTATTCCCATCACAGCCTTATTGCATCTATTATTGTGGGTCACTTATGCATCTGCCTCCTCCTATTAGGGGCCCTTTCAAAACTTCTTTTTTAGCTTATTTATATTTGCATTTTTTACTGCCGGAGAGACTGGCACCAAGTAGGTGATCAATCATAGTTGATTGAAATAAAACATGAACATTCAATTGCCGAAAACATTTTCTGTGCAACACTTTCTGTGCACTGTAGATGACTCTACAGTTTTAGATGACTTTTATTAAAATTAAAATTCTGAGAACTGAATCTAACAAAGGAAAAGAAAGATTCTATTAAAAATTTATTGCCTTCTCAAATTCACACTTTTTAGTTCTAAAAGTTTTCATATGTGTATTGTATAAATAGAGGAACGGGTTGGCATTAATTCTAAACAATTGAAATGGCTACATTTTGTTTGGACTATTGGGGATTATATTCACATATTCCTGATATCATAGGTTATTCAACTTTCAACCTTGTCATTTCTGCCATTTATCTCCAACTCCAAAAGGTAGCAAACCTTTTCTTCAAAAGAGCTAGTGATTTCTATGGGTGGCCTTCCTTTACTCCTTTGTGCCATAATGGAGAGGGACAAATGCTTCCCTCTGAATTAAAGTCACCTTGCACCATTACTCAGCATTAAAGAAAGTATCTCTTTCATACTTTCAAATCTGGGGGCTTCTGGTTCACATTTTATCAGGCAGTTCTCAGTATAGGTAGCTCATTCAGAAAGAAATAAAATCTTCCTCTGCCTGAGCTGGCCTGAAGAGTTGGAGATAATGGTACCCTGCTTTAGCAGATACAGAACACACTTTATGTAATGAATCTCAAAGATAATAATTTGGACATAGAGTGGATCTCCTGAACTCATACTTCAGCCTTTTACTAAGATGACACTGATGCAGATGAGATAATTGGAAAACAAGACATTAGCAACCACTTAGGTTGGAATCAGATAGTTAGATATAATTGCCAGCTTCCCTGTAAGGAGGTGGGGCTGAAATAGTCAAGTATTTTATCAGGTTTTCCTGCTCCATTTGATAAGTTTCTCCCCATTTATCATCTTCCAATTTCACCATTGAGAAGAGATTGTTCCTAGGATGACTCTGGTTGATTTTCCATAGAGGTCAGACATGATTAATCATACCACACATCATCAACCCCATTCACCCTCTTTTGGGTCACAGATAGCAAGGTGCTAAGGTGCTTTTCTGCTCTTTACTACCACAACAAATGAGTTCACTTTATTGTATTTACAGAGAGATATATTTTTCTGATGTTTGTTATTCATAAGTTAGCAGTTTAGATGGCTATAATTAGGATCACCATTAGTCTGGCAGTCATGATATATTTGGGGTCCTGGTAAGTGACACCCAGAAATAGTATGAATGTTCTCCCACCTACATCATGATGGATAACAAAAGGGATCCCAGAGAGTCTTTGTGTCACTGCTGAGTTGGGTACAGTCAGCATTCCCTACATGGTCTGAGACGTAGGCTCAGGGATTGCCTTGACTTCTTTTGGGTTTATACTGGGTCCTCAGGAATCTCTGTGAGTTTCATTTTCGAATATGTAACAACAGGGAATTTTCCATTTGTGGGTTGATATCACAGATTATGCATGAAAGTATATGTCTCACCACGCTACATCTTTTCTCAGATGTTCTTGTCTCATATCTATTTCATAATATATATCTATAAACTTTGACAGGTAGATAAAAAATATTTGTGATTTGCAATATGTTTAATCTTTAAAAGAAGAAGAATTTTAATTTGCATATGATAGAGATTAGGCGACTAGATTTTTGTTTCCAGATGGGATTCATTATTTTAAATAAGGACTCTTGCGGCTGGAGTAATAGTACAGTGGGTAGAGTGTTTGCCTTGCATGTGGACAACCCAGGTTTGATCCCCAGCATCCCATAGGGTTTCCCAAGCACCACTAGGAGTAATTCTTGAGTACAGAGGAGTATCCTCTGAGCATTGCTGGGCATGACCCAAAAAAGCAAAAATAAATAAATAAATAAATATTCTTGGATTTTAAATTTTTTGGCCTTTTGGGTCACACCTGGAGATACTCAAGGTTTACTCCTGGGTAGGCACTTGTAAATTACTCTTTGTGGGGCTTGGGGGACCATATGGAATGCGGGGGACTGAACCCGGGTTGGCTGCTTTCAAGGCAAATGCCCGATCTGCTGTACTATTGCTTCGGACCAAATAAGGATTCTTGGATTGGAAAGCACATGTAATAATCAAAAGTTCAATAATAGTCTGAAACTAAACTAGCTTAGTGAATCCTCAATTTGGAAATGGGCTGAGAAGAAAGAGAATGAAGAAGCAAATGTCTTTAAAAAGGTTCCTTTTAGTGTGCATGCGTGCTATATTAATTTTAATTTTGATGTAATAATGGAGCAGCAGAAATCTTATTATGACTAGTATGAATAGAAGAACACCACTAGAAAAATAAAAAAAAGTATTAGAGTTTCAAAAAACAAACAAAGGGAATATTGTAGGGATAAATAGAAATGGGTGGCAGACGATGAAAGTAAAATGATCAGAAAGAGAACTCTAAGGGCTGAGCACTTTTGCATTCAGGAGGCATGGGTTCTATCCTTGACACCTCAGTGTTCTTTGAGCCCAAAGCAGGAAGTTCCCCCTAAGCACCCCGGGGTGTGCCCCTACCCAGAAAAAAGAAAAGGAAAGAAATGGAAAGAGAAAGAAATTAGAAAGAAAATAAATAGTAAACAAAAAAAACTATAATATGACAAGTAGATTCGTGTGACTATATTAAGTGAGATCACACACATAATTTCAGCTGAGGTAGAAAAGGAACATGAGCACAATAAAATTAGGATTATATAGGTATATTCATGAATGCTCTGGGCACAGTTTAATTTATACCTCGTGCAGCTTTGCGGAAATCCTACTCCAAATCTCCAAAGAATCTAATGTAAGAGTTTAAAGATAAGCTAGAAGTCATTCGTAAGTACATAAAAACTCTATTCAAAATTATTTAAGAGATAGGAAGTGAGAGGAAATTGGTGGTATATATGGTGTTTTAACAATGTCTTTCTGAAATTAATGATATTATTGATATTATAAATCATGGTGACTAAATACATTCAAAAATACCCTCCCAATTGAATACATCAAACTCACAAATGGACAAAATATTTTATGACTCTATTGTTGTTTTACTTTACATAAATTTTGAGGGTGGAGGTTTGCAAGACACTCTATTCTCAGGATTCACCTCTGGCAGGGCTCTGGGGGCCCCTCTGTGATGCGGGGATTGGTTTGGGATTGGTCGCATGCAGGGAAAGTGCTTTAGTCTTTTTCTGAATTATCTCGTCCTGGACACACATATTTTCTTAAGTCTAGACACAAATTAGAATTTAGAAATCTTGGGCTTGTATGCCAGAGCATAACAATTCAGAGTGAAATATGCCTTTACACTCCATCCCCTCTTCCCTGCCCGTTGTACCATGTTCTGTTCTGCAAGCTGTTTCACACACGTGTGCGGTCAAATTGGTGCCAGTCAATAGATATCCTTTTCCACTCTTAGGACAAAGATGTAGCTATTGACCGCTCACTCCTGAACTCAAAACAAATGTGAAGGATGGTCCTGGCCACTTGGACATTGTATGGGGAGATCTTGGACTACAGCACCTAAGTAGTCCTGGGGGGGCAGAAGGGAGATGGGCAGGTCTGTGTCGTGGATGTGGCTGACCCCTGCTACGAGAGACACCCCAGCCCTTGGGAGTAGAGGGTGGGCTTTTGAAGGTGAGCTTCAGCTCGGGAATCTTATTATGCTCCTAGAGAAAGGGATTAAAGTTTTTCCACTTGGTTAGATTTGCACATGTCTCCCATCCCAGTCCCCTGGGCCAGGAGGGCTAAAGTCTCAGCTGAGGACATACGAGATAAAATTCCACAATAGACTCAGAGGAGCCCTCAACTGACTTCCTGTTATTCTATTCTCATTGGTGGAATGGGAGCAGCTCTCTCAGGCATGTTTCAAGAGGACAAATGTGCTGTTTCAGACCTCTGCAGGGATCAGACCTGAGCTAATGAATATCAGGGAATAATCTTAATGAATTTTCCCTCTTTCCAGCAACTCCTTCGCAAGGCTTTCCACGGGTGGCCTAGAAGGATACCCAGAGTTTCTTTAGAGTCAGGATACCTCCATCACATTCTTCCTCCCAGACTCTAATAGCTTGCCTTAATTTTCCCCAGTGGACTTTCAATTGTCCTGTTCTCCCCCCACACCGAAGGCGCCCAGTGGCATGATGTTGACATTGGGCAGGGTGATGCCAGCCAGATGCCTGTTATGTTGTGAGTGTGAATGAGTGGGCAACCGGGGGCTCTAGTAACAGCCTTATAATGTCAGGCCCCAGTAATATTTCTCCTAAATGGCAGAGCAAAGCACCCTCCTTCTTGTGAGGAAGGAGGAAAATCACAATATGAAAACGAAAAGAAAATATTTGGGTTCTTTTGGGATGATGCATCTCCCTTCCTTATTTGATCCCTTTTACAAATAAGCATCCCAGGACAATTAAAAATACAGAACTCTCCAGTGTTATGCCCTGAGTTGGTCTTTATAGGATGGAATTAATTCTGAGACAACATTCAGAAGCCTGTTCTTGGTGGTGGCTGGGAAAACAAACCTCCCAAACATTTAGACTCTTTCTTCCCACTAACTGCCTTTCAGTGCAAAGCTTTGTCCATGGCCTTTGTTTCTTGAAAATGCTGAAAGTCAGTCAAACTCCAGCAGGATTAACTATGGAGTCCAAGTTTTTGCTTTCACTGGAGGTAAAAATACAAATGAATGCTTTGAAGTGCTAACATTTTTCTCTTTCTCAGGGTTGCATTTTAAGGGGCCTATTTCAAATAAGGCTATATTTTCCTCAAATCACTAAAACAAAAGGCAAACCAAAACAAGCCAAGTGCTACCAAGAGGGGGCAATTTTCCCCTCAGCTGAGGCACTATTTGCCGAATTACAGTCCAGGAGTGATTTTTATAGCCAAGATATAAATGGCTGGGAACCAGAGTTTTGATGGAAATGCAGACTGACATTTTGCTATATTGATGCTTTTGTGTGCTACTATGATAAAAAAAAATCTTCCAACCTCTACCCAACTTCCAAAGCACTTGAATTTTTGTGAATAATGTGCTTGCCTCTTGCACTATCACCTAAGTAGTCAAAAGGATACGATTAAGGAATAAATGCTCAGTGTCAGAAATTATGACCTTTGATTTGATTTCAGAAAAGTCAATGGGGAGAGATAGAGAAAGAGAGAGAGAAATAGAGAGAGAGAGAGAAATACCCACCACTTTTTTTCTTTTAGGTTTGGGAGCCAAAGCAGGAGTGCAGAGGATTGAATGGTACTTAGACCTTACTTTTGGCTCTGAGTTCAAGAATCACTCCTAGCATAACTCAGGGAAAATATGGGGTGCTGGTGATCAAACCTAGGTCAGCCACATGCAAGGCAAGCACCCTACCTGTTGTATTATTTCTCCAACCCCAAACCCCACCACTTAAAAAATCCCCACCACTTTATTGTTTTCTCATTATTTTTAAATTTATTTATTTTATTGAATCACCCTGTGGAAAGTTACAAAGCTTTCAGGCTTATGTTTCAGTTATTCAATGTTCAAACACCCGTCCCTTCACCAGTGCCCATATTCCACCCACCATAAACCTTGTATACCTCCCACCCCCCAACCCCCACCCCTGCCTGTGTAGCTGATAAGTTTCACTTCACTTTCTCTTTACCTTCATTACATTCCGTATTTCAACACAAAACTCACTATTGTTGTTGGAGTTTTCCCCCCAAAAAACAGCCCTGCTGAAAAGGAAGCATTTGATAGTTAGTTTTCCATTGCTGAGAATGAAGAGATATGAAGTTGCGCAGCCACGATAGCAGCAGCATGGTTTGGGATTTCTGTATTCTAGTATTTTAGTAACTAAGTCCAGGGAGATTTATGTTAGAAATTGCATCACTTCCCTTCCTGGAGCCACATGGAGCTATGTGTGTAAACACACAAAAAAGGAAGGGAGAGACACCACACTGGGCACAAGGCAGCGGTGCTCTATCTCTACCACTGCCCGTGTTTGGTAGTCTCCAGCCGCTTCCCTGACCCCGGGGACGTTGATGGCGATGAGGCAGACGAAGGAAGGAATGGAGGCCAGGCTGGTTGGTCTCAGTTGCAGTTTATTCCATTCCCATCTCCATTCTCCTCTGATTCTCCTCCTGCTTCTTCTTCCCCCATGCTACTTCATTCTCCTTCTCTTCTGGATCTGGATCTGGATCTAGCTTCTCCAGATCTGGTACTGGGAATGGCCCCCAGCCCACTCTTACAGCCTAGTTAAATCCCCAAGAATGAGGGGTTGGGGCTTACACATAGGTGTGGTCACAATCAATAGGGGTAAAATTCTTTCCTTCAGGGGATGCTTCTTTTAGGACAGATTCTCTTTCAGCAGGATACACACCCAAGAGCGGAATCCTATGGGTGTGTTTCTCCTCTCCTTGTCCAACTAACATATAAGTATTCATAATATTGATCATTTTGTATGGACACAGCAAGAAATGCATTAAACTTATAGAATTGCTGGGGCTGGAGTGTTAGCACAGCGGGTAGGGCATTTGCCTTGCAAGCGGGAGACCCGGGTTCGATTCCCAGCATCCCATATGGTCCCCTGAGCACTGCCAGGAGTAATTCCTGAGTGAAGAGCCAGGAGTAACCCCTGTGCATAGCTGGGTGTGACCCAAAAAGCAAAAGAAAAAAACTTATAGAATTGCTTTCCTTGGGTCATTTTGATCTCAGTCTACAGTGCTCAGGCCAGATTAGTTTTTCCTATCCCTAGCAGGATCCTAGTCTCGTCATTACTTTTGGATCATGACAGCATTTGTTCATGACCAAGCTCTTAACTTCTAGTTAAGCATTAGGCACTTTGGCCATCTCGATACCAGGATAGCACATAACTCACCACTTGCCCTGGGTCCATCCCATCCCTCGTAGGGCCCTGCTTTTGGGGGTGCCAGTAAGTAAGGGCAGCTGAGGCTTAAGTTGAAAAAACAGATGCCCGGGAGTGGATGATATTCAAAGCCAATTAAATCCCATGTACAAAAGCATATTAACAACTGTCTTTCTTTGTCCAAACAAAAAGGACATTGCTTTAAAGTAAACTATTCAACTGTTTTTCTTTGTCCATACAAAAAAGGACATTGCTTTAGAGTAAACTATTCAAAATCACTAGGAGAGGAGAAAGGCAATATTAACTTACAATACAAGTTCAGTGTCCTAGAAAGATCTGATCTTACAAATTAACAGAGTCTGATTAGGGGGAAAAACTCATTGGGGAAGAGAGCATAGAAGTGGTTACAGATAGGCAAAGGAATGGGAGTGACTCCGGAGCACCTTGATGGGTGTAACCAGATAAACTTAAGCTTCTTATTCCAAGGGGAACAGGACACACCAATGTTGTCTTAAAATGTTTAGAGATTATTACCAGATAAACCTAAACTCTGTGGCAAGGGAGAAAGGACAAACCAATTATATCCTACCCTATGGCTTAGTTTACAGTTTAGAGACATTTCTGTGAGCAGCTGCTGGTACCAAAAGTAGTCTAGTTGGCCTCCGGATGGTGATTGATCAGCTGCAGAGTGGCCACACAAACGTGTGGCCACCCGGGTCACATCTCAGCGGAGAGTGCGCTGGTTTGGCCCCGCCTTGAGATCGCACACACGTCCTGCTGTTGCAAGTTCATGCCTCTATTTTTTTTCCCTTCCCAAGCCTCAAAGTTTGTACCTCCTTAATGGTCTTTATAAAATGGTGGACGCCACACCCTCTTTCCTCGAAAAGGGAAAAAGAGCAGAGAAAGGAAGACCTTTCCCCTCCTCAGCCGGCTTGGGGCTATGGCTTACTTCACAGTCTAGAGACATTTCTGCGAGCAGCTGCTGGTACCAAAAGTAGTCTAGCGGGCCTCTGGATCATGGTCGATCAGTCACAGCGCGGCCATATAAACGTGTGGCCACCCGGGTCACATCTCGGTGGAGAGCCCCCACCACTTTTAAATGGCACCAGTACCTTTGTCTAACAGTGAAGTGGTTAAATGGCTCCTCTTCTGCCCAGCATCTAGCTGGGGACAAGGTAAAAGTTTTCCCTGACCTCTTTGCATCTTCTTAGCAAAACAACTTGATGTAGAAAAAGGCAGTTATTCTTCAGTGCTCATTAAAAAAAAATGAAAAAAGAACTAGTATTTCTTTTCCCTTCACACTATCAGTGATGAGAATTGTTCAGAGTAGATAAGTGTTTTGGCATCAGACTCAGAAATTCTGTGTATTAGTCAACTGTTTGATCGCTACCAATTATGCAGATATATCCTTTGGAGGGACATTTTATCTAGCCGAGATAAATCTAACCTTTCTTCTATGAAACCAAGGTTTCCTCCTTGGAAAACTCATAAAATGTGGAGACTCTTGTCATTCTTGTTAATAACGGCTGCTCTCAAATCTTAGTCCACACACGTTTGTCACTCTGCATTCCCCAAAGACCCTGCTCCAAATAAAGCATATGTTCCAACCTATTAAGTTTTTTGCACATCAGAGACACCAAAAAGAGGTCAAATAATATACTTTGGCACATTTTCCATTTTGTCACTTACCATCAAGATTTTGCAGATAGCAAAAAAAAGAAGTTGACAACTGCCCTTGAAAACATGAGAATATGGAGATTTTCTGCCTTGCTAGTTTCTTTTTTTTCTCTTCTTTAGTCTCACAAATCAGGCAGTGTCTATATTCTATGAAATGTAAAGTTTAGTTGGATGACTTTTTATAAACTTCCTTTTTAACACATTTTTCTCCTCTTGTATTTCTATAATATATGCAAAATGCCAGACTCCTCAAAAGAACTTTACAGGTCATTTTCCTGCCATAATAGTCGAATCAGCAGCAAATGCACTTCATGGTTTAAATGCGGTGACAGAAGTAGTCTGACAGCAGAAATATGTACCGGAGTAACTTCCACAATGCCTTGAGATTTTCACATGAGTAGAGATTATAGCTTTGGAAATCATTTAAAAAATATCAGCTCTCTGTAAATATGGACAGAGAACATTATTAGCTTTGTACTATCAAGTGCCCTTGACCTAGTGACGTTATTGATTTCCCCACCATTGTTTTTATATGCCTTGGTCAAAGAGAACAGAAGTATAATAGATGCCTCCCCAAACAATTAATTTTGGTCTGCCCTGTGTGAACAGCCTTTGAGAAGCCCTTCAGTGAATAACTTCCTGGCAATGCATGCCTGTAGTGGCATATACACAGCCAATATTTTTTCAAACCTAGAGTTAAGTCACCTGGTTTGATGAAACACATTATTTTTCTGACTTGTAAATATGCTGGCATTAAGAGTTGAATAGGTAAACCACTACAATTACTTTAAATGACCATAGAATGACATCTATCAAAAATAATATTAAGTGATGGGGCATGGAGAGATAATACAGCAGATAAGGTGTGTGCTTTTCATACTTCTGACCCAAATTGTATTCGCAGTACTGCATAAGGTTCACTGAGTACTGTCAAGGGTTGTTCCTGAGCATAAAGCCAGAAGTAAGCCCTAACCACTGCTGAGTATGGCCCCCAAGTCGTATATGTTGTATACATACATATATTAAATGAATGGCATTCAATATATTCATGTACATATATATTATGTACATACAAAATTTGAAAATTTTATTATATCACTGGTAGTGACACATCAATTAAAACTCTCATTTTCTTTTACGGTATGGAGGATTTCATATTTTTTCAATTAATTTACCAAACTTTGAACACTACAAAAGCTTTTACTTCAAAGTTATATGGAATTGTTGCTGTTTAAGATTATTTCATAAGAATGTTACTGAATAGATAGTGTAGTTAGGAAGTTATATGGAATTGTTGCTGTTTAAGATTATTTCATAAGAATGTTATGAATAGATAGTGTAGTTAGGAAGAACAAGTAGAAGAGATTATCAAGGACCAGAAATGTATTTTTCACAATCTAGAGACTTGAATGACTCAGCGTTCAAGCCCAGTTTTATCCTGATAAAGACCAAACTAGAATGCTCTGGCTATTTTGTTGTGTGCTCTTACATGCTGGTGGGAGAGGATTCTGGAGTTTTCTCCTGATAGTAAGGGACTAATTCCAAAGGATTATCTCCAAATGCCATTACATTGGAGATCAGGATTGCAACATAAATGTGGTGGGTCTGAGTATGACTCAGTGATAAAATCACCAGGCAGGACCTGCCTCACATGTTGAGTACTCTTTGGGGTCCCTGAACCCCAGAAAATATGTATGATTTCCACTGACTCACAACCAAATATGTGAGGCATCACAAGTAAATACAAGACTCCTAAGGAGCACCACAACTAGGGGTGTGACTCCCAGTGATTGAAATGACAATAAAAGAGAAGGGGAATAAAATAAGTTAAAAAAATTGTGTGTGGACATAACATACAGTTCATGAAAATGAGTAAAAAGATTTGCATCTTTTTGAGAATCTGGGCTATGATTTGGATTAGGAAATGTAATTTGCTAAGTCTCTGCGTCATTGATCTTGGCATTGTTATTTGCTGCTTTTAGCTGCTATCATATCATATACAATATAGAATTAGTAATCGTCGACTTCATGCCCATTTCATCTCTAGGAACAAATGAAGATTAATTACAGCAAGAATTTTGTGCTTCTTGGATCAAAGAAACACATCAACAAGGATGCATTTTCTAGTGTGCAATTTCCTTATTATAATTAATGTGTTTGGGTATGTTTAATGATAGTCTTTGAATTATAATGAAGCCTTCCTTCCAAGTAAAAAGAGCTTAATAAGTACCTGTGGAATTTTATTATTCATGGCAGTCAAAATAAGGGACTGACAATGTGGTTTTGATTTTCTGGGTTCCACTTTCCCCTGTGCCCTTTCTCTCTTCTTCATTTTGAATAATTGTAAAAATAAAGAAATGTTTAGAGAGTAATGTAACAAACCATCTATATCCATTCACAATATCTTGCAACATACCATTTCTGAGTTTCGTTGCTCAGAATATCAGTCGTTTTTTGTTCTTAGAAATGTAGGGATGACGTGGGAAATTCTGCTGATTTGATCTGACTTGCATGTGACTCTACAGTCAGCTGGGAGACCAGCTTGGTAGGGAGAGAATCTGCCAGGTCTGTAATGGTCACAGCTGAGCTGACTCAGCTGTGCTCCACATGGCCTCTCCTGCATTAAAGTTCTCAGGGTTCTTCTGGTGAGAGCGGAAATCGAAAAGCGAGAAAGTAGAAATGTGCAAGATATTTTAGTATCTAGTCTCTGAACTGACATACAGTTAGAAATGCTCTGAGATGATAAGAAGTGCATGCAGTTGAAATCACCATGCAGAGCTGAAGGGCTCACATGGAGAGAACATAAGGGGGGAAAGCTATCTGAGGAACCCCAACTCTTCTTGACCCCAGTGGCTGATAGCTATGCTAGTAAGTCTTAGATGAGTCCAGCCTTTGACTTTGAGTGATCCTATCTAGTTGAATGTTCAGTGACATAGAAGTGAGATGACCCATCAAACCCAATTCACCTTGAATTTTGGAAGTTCTATCAATTGCTTGGACAGTCACTACAAAAAGCTACAGATTGGGTGTCTTAAAAAATAGAAGCTTGTTTTTTGATAGTTCCAATTGTTGAAAGTCTGAGATCAGGATTAGCATGACCAAACTGACTTTTAGGAAGACACAGTTCAGTCCATAAAATAGGCATTATTGGTGCAAGTCATCTAAGTTCGGGATGGTTTATTCTGCTGGAATAAATGATAGGAATTGATTATATGATCAAGATGCAATGCTGTTTTTGTGTTTTAAATACTTGTGTAAATGCTATTATTATTAATTTTCTATACTTTTATTTTAGACTCAACTGGTTTTTAAGGAATATCCATGCTGTCACTTGTAGATAAATTATTCATTTTAATTAATGTACATTAGTCTAAAATGTAGCATGACAATATTTTATGTGTTAATTCTCTCTTAGTCATGATATTTTGGCTTGTTTAGTTTCCTTGCAATTACAAGTGATGGTGAAATTAACATGCTTTTACATTTTTTCCTCATGAGCAAGTACAAAAGTTTTCTAAACTATGTTCACTGGATTGTAGGATCTACATTAGTTTTAAAAGTGTATCCATACTTTTAATTTGACCAGTGTCACCAACTACTTCCTCAAACATCCCTTCTCATTCTTCGTGCTGATTTCACTAGCATTGCTTAGAGACTTTTTCATCATCTCGACATTCTTACAAAACTCAGTGATTGTAGATAGTTGAACTCTAGTCAAAATGATAACACTAGGATAGATGCCTTTTTATTATATATTTGTGAGATTGTACGACTTTTGAAAACATTTTCTTGGCAGTTTGAGTATTCTTTTATTTATTAACTTTAATGTTTCTGTTAGATTTTGGTCTTTCTGATGCATTTTTTTAGGTCTTATGTATTCTGAACATTGACATTTTCCTGCTATATATCTTGTGAAATCGTCTCCTAATGTTTGTCTTGTCCTTTTCCTTCCTTTAAATGCCTTCTAAAATTTTTTCAAAATTGTAATCATCCATGCACAGATATGTACACAAAAATGTACATATTATATACATGTAAACCTAATTTTTAATTGCAGGTTTTATATACTCTTTAACAAATTAGTACCTGAGATTATAACTGTGTTTTTAGTTTACACCTTAAATTCAGAAATGGTACAGTATTCTTGATCATTTTAGAGCTCTTTTTCATAAGTTCATAATTTCCACTTACTAATACAACAGGTAAAATAGCCAATTGGTCAGTTTAGAATGGATAAATTCATATTAATCTTCAGACTAATAGGGTCAAATGTAGAAAATTGCAAAATGATAAATGAATAATTATAAAAAGGAATTTAAACTTCCAAAATGCTTAATTGGCCACACAGAGACTAATGTCATGAATCAGATGGGTTCAATCAGTGACAGTCCAGTCTTGACAGTCCTTGAGGTACGTAAGGTTGGTTCTCTCTTTACTGAAATGCCTTTTTAATTCTACATGCCATATGGAAACTTACTAGCCCTCATTATTAATAAGACAGCTTATTAGTTGGTGTCTGTAAGAAACTTGAAGGTGGTGTGTGGAAAATTATAGGGAAAGGAGCAAAGATGGTAACTTTTAAGGAAGATAAGACCTCCGTGTTATAGCTCTGTGTGTGTGTGTGTGTGTGTGTGTGTCTGTGTGTGTGTGTTGCTCTCAGTCTCTTTCTCTGTCTCTTTCTCTCTCTGTGGCCATGAAGTTTCTTTAACCTTTCATCTATGATATTGGTAGTAAACACATTTTACATGAGATAGTGTTCTAGGTTAACTTCATGTACCCTAGTGTGGAAATCAGGTACTTAGCCCTTATGTAATTGGCCAAAAATAATGCAACATCAAAGAAGATTGCAACAATGTAAGTATCATCTTTCTTTTCCTGCATCTTATAAGAAACAAATAAAGGATCCACTATAACTAGAAAGAGAGAAGATATCCCCCAAAGGAATATTGTTCCACTTTTCTCTTTTTCTTTTTTACATCAGCCTTTTGTCAAGGCACAGTGCTTAAGGCCATGTCTATGATACCCTTAGTACAGGATGGGTAAGGTAGAAATAGCCCTAGTATCTTACTAATTACTAAGCCTTAATTACTACATATCTCCTGTCTATTACTAATGTAGTAGACAGGAGGTATGCAGTTACATAATTGCTTTTTTGCATGTGTGGATGCCTCCCAAACCTTGCACATGCTTGTCCAAAACAAAAACATAAGCTTCGTTTAGGATTGTTTTGGGCTGTGGAAGAAAGTGCACTGGAATGAAAGTGCAAAGATCTTGTCTTTATTCCCACTTGTCATTAATCAAAAATTGTATTTTTAAATCTAGAGATTACACTCTCTAGGTATATTTAAGGGAACTTGTTAAGAATTACCATCAGCAATGAATGAGAGACCCTTTCTCCCCACAGCCACACCAACATTGGTTGTACTTGTTCTTTTGGATGTGTGTCAGTCTCTGTGTATGAAATGATATCTCGTTGTTGTTTTGATTTGCATCTCCTTGATAATCGGTGATTTAGAGCACTTGTGCATGTGTATTTTGGCCATTTGTATTTCTCTTTTGAGGAATTTTCTGTTCACTTCTTCTTCCTATTTCTTGATGGGATTGGATTTTTTCCTGTAAAGTTCTACCTGTGCCTTATATATCTTGAATATTAATGCCTTATAGGATGGGTATTGGGTAAATAATTTTTCCCATCCTGTGTGTTGTCTCTGTATATTGGTCACTGTTTCTTTTGAGGTACAAAAGCTTCTTAGTTTCATGTAGTCCCATTTGTTTCTCTTTGCTTCCACTTGCTTGGTCAGTGGTGTTTCATCTTTAAAGATGCCTTTATTTATTTTTTTTAAAGAAATATTTTATTGAACCACCGTGAAAAAAAGAAAAAAATACAAAGCTTTCAGGTTTAAGTCACACTCAAATACTGATTAACCCACCATCCCTTCACCAGTGCACCCGTTCCACCACCAAGAACCCCAATACACCCCCCTCCCACCCCACCCCCATCTAGGTAGCTAATGATATTCCCATTATTCTCTCTATATATTGAGTACATTCCATATTTCCATACAGAACTCACTATTATTTATTGGAAATTTTCCCCAACAATCAGGCCTGCTGAATAGGCATCATCTAATAATTTCTCTTCATTGCTAAGAGTGAAGACTTTGAGTCCCCGCGGCCGCAATAGCGGCCGCGCAGTTTTGGGTTTCTAATATTTTAGCTCAATTCACAGTCAAAATGCATGGCTGCAAGAATCCGCTCTGGTGCCAAAATGGGTTAGGAGACCTCAGGATCACAGTCAATAGGCGCGGAGGGTCTGCTTCTCTTTTTTTTTTTTTTTTTTTGGTTTTGCCTTCTTTTATTTATTTATTATTATTTTTTAAATTTATTTATTTTTAATTAGAGAATCACCGTGAGGGTACAGTTACAGATTTATACACTATTTGTGCTTATACTTCCCTCATACAAAGTTCGGGAACCCATCCCTTCACCAGTGCCCATTCTCCACCACCCGTAAACCCAGCGTCCCTCCCACCCTCCCCAATCCCATCTCCCCCCCACCCCACCCTGCCACTGTGGCAAGGCATTCCCTTCTGTTCTCTCTCTCTAATTAGCTGTTGTGGTTTGCAATAAAGGTGTTGAGTGGCCGCTGTGTTCAGTCTCTAGCCCTCATTCAGCCCGCAACTCCCTTCCCCCACATGGCCTTCGACTACAATGTAGTTGGTGATCGTTTCTCTGAGTTGACCTTTCCCCGGAACGTGAGGCCAGCCTCGAAGCCATGGAGTCAACCTCCTGGTACTTATTTCTACAGTTCTTGGGTGTTAGTCTCCCACTCTGTTATTCTATATACCATAGATGAGTGCAATCTTTCTATGTCTGTCTTTCTCTTTCTGACTCATTTCACTCAGCATGAAACTTTTCATGCCCATCCACTTAACTACAAAATTCTTGACCTCCTTTTTTCTAACAGCTGCATAGTATTCCATTGTATAGATGTACCAAAGTTTGCTCAACCAGTCATCCGTTCTGGGGCATTCGGGTTTTTTCCAGATTCTGGCTATTGTAAACAGTGCTGCGATGAACATACATGTGCACCGCAAGAGATACAGTGACCAGAATCCAAAGACTATCCACAGAATGGGAAAGGATATTTACACAATACCCATCAGATAAGGGGTTGATATCAATGGTATATAAAGCACTGGTTGAACTCTACAAGAAGAAAACATCCAACCCCATCAAAAAATGGGGCGAAGAAATGAACAGAAACTTTACCAAGGAAGAAATACGAATGGCCAAAAGGCACATGAAAAAGTGCTCTGCATCACTAATCATCAGAGAGATGCAGATCAAAACAACCATGAGATACCACCTCACACCACAGAGACTAGCACACATCCAAAAGAACAAAAGCAACCGCTGTTGGAGAGGATGTGGCGAGAAAGGGACCCTTCTTCACTGCTGGTGGGAATGCCGACTGGTTCAGCCCTTCTGGAAAACAATTTGGACGACTCTCAAAAAATTAGATATTGAATTCCCATTTGACCCAGCAATACCACTGCTGGGAATATATCCCAGAGAGGCAAAAAAGTACAATCGAAACAACATCTGCACATGTATGTTCATCGCAGCACTGTTTACAATAGCCAGGGTCTGCTTCTCTTGCCGCAGCTCCGGTTCATCCTAAAGATGCCTTTAGCTTCACTGTCATGGAGGGTTTTGCCTCTTCCACGTATCTTATGGATTCAAGTCCGATACTGAGCTCATAATCCATTTTAATCTGACTTTTGTGCCTGGCGATAGAGAGATCTGAGTTGTTTTTTCCCCCTTTATTGGCATATAGCTGTCCAATTTTCCCAGCACCACATGTTGAAGAGATTTTCCTTGCTCCACTTCATATTTCTTGCTCGTTATTCTATTGGTCTGAGGTCTGGCTTTAATTCATTTTTGGTGGGAATGCCAACTGGTCCAACCTTTTGGGAAAACAGTATGGGCATTCCTAAAAAAAAAGAAGAAATCGAGCTTCAATACAACCCAGCAATATCAGTTCTGTGAATATACTCCGAGGGTGCAAGAGTACACAGCAGGAAAGCCTTCTGTACTTCTATGTTCATCACATTACTATTCACAAAGTCATAAAACTCACTTATAAATGGATGGACATGGATAGTATCATACTAAGTGAAATGCGTCATAATGAGAGGGACAGTCAGACTAAATGCACTCATATGTGGTACATAAAAAATACCTACTATGAGACTAATACCCAAGGGCAGCAGAAACGTGGCCCAAGAGGATTGGTCCACAGTTGCAAGCTTGCCTTAGGTGCTAGGGGAGAAGGCAGTTGGGATAGAGGAGGAAACACTATGGCAATGGCAGTTGGAAAAGATCACTCTGGATAAGAACTGCTTGCTGAAAGTAGGTAACGGAACAAACATAACCTCTCACTGTCTAAATTGAAAACAACAATGTCCAAAAGGAGAGAGAACGAGAGGGAGAGAGAGAGAGAGAGAGAGAGAGAGAGAGAGAGAGAGAGAGAGAGAGAGATAACAGGGAACAGTGACTTCCACAGAAGCAGGCTGCAGGTGGGGTGGGGGTGAAAGAAAACTGGGGTCATTGGTGGTGGGAAATGTACAGTAGTGTAGAAATGGGTACTGGAACATTGTATGTCTGAAACCTGATAATGAAAAGCTTTGTAACTGTGTATCTCATGGTGACTCAATTAAAAAAATAATTACCTCAGGGATCAGAGAGATAGAGCAGCAGGTAAGTGCTTGCCTTGCACATGGTTGTCCCAGATTTGATTCCTAGCACCCCTTACTGTCCCCTGAGTCCACCAGGACTGTCCTTGAGTGCAGAGCCAGGAGTAAGCTCTGAGTGTAGCAGGTGTGGTCCCCAAATTAAAATAAAAAACAGATAAACAAAAAGTTACCTCATAACCTTCTTTCTTTAAATAAGTTATTTTCAAGAAAAGAGAGGTTGATTTACAACCTTTCTCTTCACAGAATCAGGTGGGCACTTCAACATCATTGGAGGACAGAACTGTCTTCTCTGTGCCTTTGCACCCTCTAGAACTGGGGGATTGGAGTCCCTTAGCTCTAAATCCCTCTCTGGTTTTATAACACTTGTGTAGCTAATGTGATTCAGCCTAAAATGCATAAGCTGTTACCCTTTTGCAAATTTCCAAATGCCAAGGGAATGACCGTCTTCTGTGGAAAGCAAAGACAGGGCAAGATTATGGAATCTGCACAAAAAGACAGACTTTGAAAGGTGCCAAGTTGTCCATTCAGGGGCACCTCTTGTATATAGTACACATTTGATGCCTGGTAGTGGGCACAGCTGCTCAGAGAAATGAGAGGAGTACAAGTGTTTTAGAGAGTTTTCTTTAAAGAAATGCACACTTTCAGATTATATGCAACAGTGTTAGCCAGATAGAAACATTAGAAGCTCAGCTACAATGCTGAAGCACAGAAAAAAGTCTAAACTTAAATCCTGAACTTTGACAAATGAAGACAAATACTGGTAATTTCCCCTGCTGCAAGACAATCCTGAAACAAGAAAGCCATTATTCTAGTGCAGTTTGATGCATAGAAGGAATCAACAGATGATTCTCAACCTGAATGAAGTATATAGAAGATGATCTGAACCTCATTAGGAACACCTAAAGAGGTTTTCTGATCCCTGGTAAGAATGGATTGGCTCTAACGCCAGACCTGTACATATTTTATTCACATCACACACACACACATAAGCCAAATAAACCTTAGCATATATCTATGCTTAAGCTACTCCAGTCAGCTGCGTGCTATTCACCCCTTAGCGAGAGCTTAGTTCAGATGTCTCACCTAAGTATTGAAAATATTATGGAGTTGAGGAACATAAAAATTGCTTTCCTGTGGACAGGCAGTTTTCATTAGAGGAATTGTGCATGGAAAAATGATGTTTTAGATAGTTCGGTCAGTACTTGCGAGGTGTCTTCATGTGTTGTAAATAGACTCAATAAAACCAGAGTTTTCATGGTAGACTGAAATGGCAAAAATAAAAATGTATAATGAATCTAGGGAGAATCTTTTTAGAGTCAGTTTCAAGTCTCCGATTTTCTTTCTTCTGACGAGTCTAGTGCAAATGCTCACCTTCAGGAAGAACGAGTGTTGAACAATATTTTGCTAGTTCTGAGAAATGGAATATACTTTTAAGTGTTTACTTTCTTTTCCTTTTATTTGAACAGCAGAAAAATGAAATTGTTACATTTCACTTTCATATTTGGAGAAATGTATGGGATTTTACCTTGCCTTACTCGGAATCAGCCCAAGCTCTGCTTCCACGAAAAACTCATCATTATCCACGGAGAGTTCTGCGCCCTCCCAGAATTTGTCATTCTAAAACTCACCAGTAGGTGTCTCCTATCTGTAGTTTTGGTTGTGGAAGGGGAGCCAATCAATTCTAGTTCATTTAGCATTAAGTGTCTTGAAAAATTTGTTCACTGTATAACGCAGAGAATCAAAGCCCATTTAATACAATATAAAATAAATCAGTTGATTTAATTTAAACCTCCACTTTTCAGGTAATAAATGTCTAAAAGTGATTGCTGAGTGTAATATATCCTTAGAATATTTAATTTAACTATTAACTGATTTCTTTTGAAGACTGCCAAAATTATAATTAAAAACAAAAATATTGTTGGAGCAGAAGTTGACAGTCATTCATAAAAGTTAACACCTCTCACAATACTGGAGAATTTAGGAGGTGTCCAATTTTGAGGTTTCTTTATGAATGAGATTAATATTTATTATCTGAATACTGCAGGACCTTCCTAACAGAAAAGAAATTACAGAAGCAATTTAAAATTTTTCTTTTGAAAAATAATGTAGAATGACTGAATATAAGTGGCTTAAACCAGTTCTGAAATATTTAGTTTTTCCAGGCTTCTTTCTAGAGGTTTAAACTGGTGCAAGACATGTCCTACCTGCAGTTCTATCTCTTTGGCCCCTACTGGAAACAGTTTAAATGAACTTTACTGTGTGTAGAAAGACATTTGAAAGGATGGAAGGGGCCCCTTGAATCAAATGTCTGACAGTGTTGGAGATATGGGTCAGCTCCCCAAGCTCCCCACATCCCAGCAGGCCGTTCCGTTTACCTGTGATTACTCATAAGGTTGGTCACGTTCCTGGATCCCACCCTTCAATTCAATAATATCAGACCAAAAAATAAGTATTGTATTTGGAATTAGCAAAGTCCCATCAATCTAGTAGTCACCAGAATGATGTTAAAAGGATTCAGATCTGTTTAAAGGCAAAAAAGGCTACAATGTGAGCCCTATGGTTTGCTGCCCATTACCCTCCATTCTTAGGGTTGGAATATCCTCTAAGCTTTTATATTTATATACATGTACATAAATATAGAAATGTGTTCCTCTTGGAGAGCCCGGTAATCTACCAAGAGTATCCCACCCGCACAGCAGGCCCTGGCAAGCTCCCCGTGACATATTCCATATGCCAAAACCAGTAACAACAAGTCAAACAATGGAGAGGTTACGGGTGCCTGCTCGAGAAAATCGATGAACAACGGGATGACAATGCTGCAGTGCTCTCTAGAGATGACTTTTTAGTGCTGGACTTTCCAATATTGTCTTCTTGTTGTTTAATCTAATTTGGTCATATTTAATGGCCAGTCACTCACCTGTTTCTAGTCCTAATTTTCTTTCTTTCCAAATATCTGGAGGTACATTGCATCTTATATACTCTGATCCTGAACACGATTCCCAGAATAGTTATCAGTTGTTGTGTTAAGCATCAGTTCTTCTGGGAATATGAGTTCTAGTTTATGACAGGCTTTTTGGTACTTCCATCATCTATGACACACAAAATGCTTTGCCCATAGTAGGTTATGTATTACTGTTGAATGAATAAATAAAACATTAGCTAAAGGAAGAGCAAACATATCCCATTTGTATCTGTATGTGTTAGAAAAAACAAAATAAAAAATACTTATTGATTGTAGGATAACATTGGTTTGTCCTTTTCACCTTGACACAGGGAGCTTAGGTTTATTGGGTTACTCCCACCACAGTGCTCCCATTCCTCTGTGTTCACTTGTAACTTCTTTCTTTGTGTTCTGTTGACTTGCAAATATTATTTTTGTCTTCTCCTTAAGTCCTTTGCATAATTAATTAAGAGCAATGTTCTTTTTATATAGACAAACAGGAAGATAGTAAATGCTATGCTTTTGTAACTTGGGAGTTAATGGACTCCAGATAATATTACCTTCTGGACATCTGTTTTCTCGACTTAAGCCTCAGTTGTCCTTACTTCTTAGTACCCAAAAGCAGTGTCCCGAGGGGAGACTGGATGGACCAAGGGCAAGCAGTGAGCTACCCTGACATAGAAATAGGCCTGGCCAATGTGCCATAATACTTAATATAATTTAAGAGCATGGTCATGGACAAATTCTGTCATAATCCAAAAAATAATAATTAGATTCGGACCCTGCTAGGGTTAGGAAAGATTAATCTGGCCTAAGCTCTGTAGTCTGAGAACTATAGCAAGATGTCCCCAGGAGAGCCACCCTATAAGCTTTATGCATCTCTTACTGTGTCCATACAAAAGAACTAATATTAAGAAGTAGAATTAAGATGTTAATTACGATGTTAATTAAGTTATTGGACCAAGGATAGGAGAAACACCCATAGGGGTTATTTGGTATTTCAACCTTTGAGCCTGATCAGCAATCAGAAAGGGCTCTGCTATGTTGATTCTGCTACCCTGAATGCATGGGAGTTGGTGAGAGACAAGAGAGAGAGCAGGGCAGCAAGATGGAGCGCGGAGAGACTTGCAAGGGGGACAGAGGAGGGAGAAGAATGGAGGGGAAGAAGGCAGGAGCAGGCATGTGGAGACATGAGAGACGCAGCTGCGAGAGGGAGCACAGAGAGATGAGTGGGAAAGATATGAGGAGATGGGAATGAGGGGCAGTGGGAGACTAGAATGGGGGGCTTAGAGAGACTGGCACAGGCATGTGGGAAGAATGGAATAAACGGCAACTGATCACCAACCAGCCTGATGGCCCTTGTCTCCTCCTTTGTCTGTCCATGGCATTGGCTGTCATGGGGGGGTGAGAGGTCTGGTTTGAGACCACCAAATGCATTCGGGGAAGAGGGAATGCTGACGGGGCTTTCCAAAGCCACCTGGAGATTACACAATTGTGTCCCTTAGGCAAACCAACAGTGCACTTTACAATAGGCTGAACTTATTGGTAAGAGGCAAGATGTTGGGCTAGCAGGATACTGGAGTCACCTACACCCCACAAGTATGACAAATATGCATTTATATGGAAGCTGTTGTTTTAATCAAAGAGTAGAGACAGTAAGGACCTACCTGTATTTTCACAAGGAAACTCTATTAAATCATTGGAAAGGAGAAAGATACTGATATCAGGAGTCATATCAGTACCCTGGGCTCCACGATTGAGAATTTGGTCAGAGACATGTAAACTAGCTCAAGGACTGAAGACAAATTCCAGTGCTGGGAATGCCAGGTCTTGGAAACTCAGTTGGAAAAGGGAGTCTACTCATCCAGGTGTAAAAATTGGAGGTGCTCTTCTCTAGTAAACAATAGGATTCTGTAGGACAATGGGAAGTGAAGAAGGAACAGACCTAACTGAAAAACGTAGCTATTTCGAACTTAAAACATTATCATATGAAGCAAGAAATAAGTGTATGCAGTCTCTTCATGAACCAAGACATTGCTAGATACCTGTAACCATACTGACACCACAATGATCAAATCAAATCAAGTGCCTGAGTAGACGTCATCACCCCTTCCTCCCATACTCAGGAGTTTTGCAGCTTTTGGTCCGTCCTCACATACACAGGATCACACTTGCCCATAGTGACTGCTGGTTCTTAAGTTTCCACAGAAAACTGTGAATAGAACTTGATCATAGCCCATAAGCATACTTTTAGAACCTAGACGACACCTGTCCTGGTACTATCAGATTCTACAGGCACCTGGAAAACATTTATGTTACTGAGACGTCAAGAGCACATAGCTACTTGTCCACGCTGCTTCTGCCTGGGAATTAGAGGAAAATCTGTTGATATCAGATACAGACCATAGCTGAGGGGCCAATTGTAGCCTGAAGTTCTTAGAAAAGCTTTGTGGGTGGCATCTGTCCTATTGACAGTGACTGCAAATATTCCCCTTAACTTAAGCAATGGTAATATCTAGTGAATCCCATACACCTGGAAGCTTACAACAACAACCTTCTCACATCTCACCTCCCTGAACCCACATTACTATCTGGATTCTTGGATGGTCATTTGACTTGAGGTCTTGAGTTTCTGTTACCAAAGTAGTTGACAAAGTTTCAGCCATGGCCAATGAAGCCTGTGCCATGAATTTGTGGGCCCTGCCTTCGCACCACCTGTGGAGTTGTTGTCTTTCCTAGGAGTGTTGGTCTGGGAGTCAAAAAACTAATGAAGAGTCCATTCACAGCAGAGTTCTTTATTGGTACCATGCACAGCAGAGTTCTTTATTGGTACCATGCACAGCAGAGTTCTTTATTGGTACCATGCACCAGCTGTCCCCTTCACCGCAATCCCTTTGTTCTTTGTAAATCTCGGGGGTCTCTCTGCTCTCTCAGGGTTAAAGCCTGCAGCCCATAGGTCTTCCTCAAGGCTCTCAGAGGAAGAGAGAGCTTCTAGAACAGGGGTAACAACTGCAGCTTTCTTCCACTTTCTTGCTCTCTCTGGGCTATCTCAGCAGATGGTAGCCCCCAGCAACCACTAGCTAACATTGGCCTCAGCACAGTCCTCTCTAGCAGTGGCACTTTGGAATCTTGCTATTTTCTCTCTTTGCTGCAGCTTTGTGGCTTTGCTCTTCCTGCAACTCAGTATTCCAACTCTCTCAGACTCTGTATTAGTCTCTCTTCAGTTACTCATAGTTGCACCTCTTTGCTCTCTCTGCTCTTGTTCACTATGAGAATGGGTGCTGGGGCAGACACCATCTCCTCTGATATCCCCAGGCTCTCTGTGTGATAGTGTGGCAGCATTCCCTGACTAGCTGCACCCCCGCTAGCTTGTTCTCTTGTGGGCTTCCAAGTTTGCCTTAGTTTCCAGCTGACCCATAACAACAACTGGTATGAAACGCTCTCTTTCTGGGATTGGGATTCTTTGGAGATCTCTGGGCTCAGAGGCTTATGTCAGAGGACAGTAGTTTCTAACAGCAGTGTTCATGACAGTAGTTCTCTCAGGAACTCTCTCTTGTCTTCCAATCTTACAGGGAGAGAAGAAGCTGCACAAAGACAAGGGCCTTTGGGTTAGGCACATGTGCAAATAAATTTGCAAGTAATTGGCTCAACCTCTGTACTCTATCTCTCTTTCTCTCTCTGGTTTCTATTAGGAAGATCTACATTCTGCAAATTGGAGAAATTGGAAAAACTGGATCATTTTTAGAATCATATAATCTTATAAGACTGAATTAGAATGATTAAAAGAGGAAACTTTAAATGGGATTCAAAAGTTTCACATAAAACAAAGCCTACAACCAGAAGATTTCACTAGTGAATTCTACCAAATCAAAAAGGTCTAACTCTTCTTCTCAATCTCAGCAAACAGTGAAATTAAATAATATAGATATAACAGATGCAGAGAAAGAATTTAATAAGCTTCGCATTTATTTGTGACTAAGCTTGAAAATGAAATGGGAACAGAATGGACATACCTCAATATGGCAAAGACCAAATGTGACAAACCCAGAGTTAATATTAAATCTAAGGGTAAAACACTGAAAATATTTCCTCTAAGATCAGATACCCATTGAGGATGTGCAATTTCACTATATTTATTTAGTATGCTCTTAGACTTTCTATCAGAGAAACTGTTAGAGAATATGATAAAAGGAAAGAAAATTGGAAAAGAAGCAAAATTATTAGTATATGCAGAAACACAATTTGTAGGAAAAAACACATTAAAAACTATCATTAACAAAATAGGTGGAGTAAAATAAAAGACTACAAGATCTATATTTGTTAATACAATGATTTTTATATACACAAAAATAAACTAGAAATGACAAAATCAAGAAAATAGTTTCATTGACAATTGCATCAAAAAGAGTTATCTACAAAAAATTTAACAAATTTTGTGAGTGACTGTACCCAAACCCCACCAGTCATTGTTATAAAGAATACAACACAAAAAGAAATAAAAAAGATATTCTATCCTCAAGCATTAAAATAATAAACACATTTAAATGAAAATATAATCCAAAGCATTACGTGGATTCAGAGTGATCATGACCAAAATTAAAACTGTGGGGTCAGAACAATAGTACAGTGAGTAGGATACTTGCCTTGAATACTGTCGACCTGGATTCAATTCCTTGCATCCACATCATGTCAAGCACAACCAGGAGTGATTCCTGAGTGCAAAGCCAGCAATAATCCCTGAGCATCAAAGGGTAAATACCCCCCCAAATAACTAAAAAATCAATTAAAATTCATTTCATTAAAGATTGGGATAAATATTTGAAATTAAAATGGAATTTCTAATGTATATTTTTAGGGAACAGTACAAATTCAAATGGTAATCTTGAAAAAATAAGAATAGAGGTACCATGATTCCTGATTTCAAAATATATCAGCAAGTTATAGTAATAAAAAGAATATTTTATTAGAATGAAGATAGACACAGAGATCAAATGGAATAGAACTGAGAAACTAGAAGCCCACAAATACATGGGCTGTTAGTTTACAAAAACAAACAGCAAAACAAATAATTTCTTTTGGATTAAAGGTTAACATACTATAGATGTCTACTACACCACCATACCCACTATCAAAGTGTCAATACCCCTTGATCACAGCTCAGTAGACCTTCTCCACATTTTATCCAGCCTTGCTTCTCTCTTGGTAATCATAAATCTGCAATCAGAATCCAAAACCTCTTAACAGTGTTGGGAAATCTCAGAGCCACATGCAAAGTAATGAAAGTACTAAGTGCATCTCTGTCTCACAAAATACACAAAACTTAACCCAAAAATGAACTAACTAGGTGAAATACACCAGATGACAAATGATACAAAAGAAAATATAGGTACTATAATATGTAACTCTGATCTAAGCGATATCTTTGAGAACTTAATTTACATAGCAAGGGAAACCAAGGCAAAATCAATAAATGATTTGTAAAAATTTCAGCCTTGTAAAAGCTTCCTTCATAGGAAAATGAAATGTCATTGAAATCAAAAGATATCCTACTTAATTGAAGAAATTCTCTGCATCAACATTAATAATATGTTGATATCCAAGATACATGAAATACTCATATAATGCAACAGCATCAAAATAACAAAACCAAAGAACTTAACCAATAAATGGGCAAAGATCATAGTAAATATTTTCCCAAAGAAAATGCACATATAGGGCCAGAGTGATAGCATAGCAGGTGGAGCATTTGCCTTGCAGGTGACTGACCTGGCCTTGATCCCTGGTCCTCAAAATATTAAAAGTAGATCTAATACTTGATTTTGTACTCTAGTCCTAGGTATATAACTTAATAATATGTAAAACATGAACTTGAAAAGATATGTCATACTTATTTATATATAATCATATTTAAATTGCTGTCTACAATAAGCTATAGGACAGTACCCAACAACAGCTCAGTAAAGATGTTACACATGTGAACTCTCTCTCTCCTGCTCTCTCTCTCTTTCACACACACAGGAATACAACTCAGACATAAACAAGTGAATTCTTGCAAGTTGTGACAACATGAATAGAACTCAAGAGCATCAATCTAAGCAAAAGAAATCAGAAGGAGAATAACAAATGATGCATAGTTTCACTCAGTGTGGCATGTAAGCAAATAAAGAAATAGATTTAGGCAGAAGGATGAGTTGAATTGAGATGCAGTCTATGTACAGGCCAATCTCATGAGTTTCAGATTTGACTTAGATTTTAAACTTGTAATATTTGAAACAAGGTGACTGGCTTTGGTAACCCTTATTTACCTGTAATTAGCCCCTCATCTACCTGTATCCTTCATTAGAAAGTTGAATGGGCTTGAATATGTCATTTCTCTCAAATGAGAACAATTCTAGCAGATGGAAAACTTGATTCATAAGGTGTCAGCATTCTCATAAGCTAATCAAATAATGTCTAGACTAAAGTTTAAAGTGTATCAAAGTGTCAACTTTTATATTCATTTAAAAAAAATTTTCTGCCACTAAAGAAAATAAAACCCCCATCGTCAATATGGAGAAATTAAATGAGATTTAATAACCAAGTTAGTTCTCACATGAAGGGTATACAATGCTCTAATGTTCCAAAATTGAATTTTATTTTTCTGGTTTTGGAGCTACACCTAATGGTGCTTGGGGTATATTCTTGGCTTGGTACTTAGAAATCACTCCTCGGAGTAACAAGGGATTTTATGTGGTTCTGAGAATCAAACTCTTTGAGACTGTGTGTAAGGGGAGCAACTTACCTGTCATATGATCTCTTTGGATTAAAAAACAAATATTTTGACCAAAAATTTCACTGTTGGACATCAGAGCCCAGATAGAGGAGGGGAAAATAATATAATGTTTTTATAGAAGAATTCTTCAGGATGGAGAGAGCAACAGCACAAGGTGCATAGTCTATGAGGTCATAGAATTTAATTTAGAACCCAAATAAATAGTATGGAAACAATACAGATAAAAATATCATAAATAATATATTTGGGAGGGAAGGTCATATTTGTATATGTTTCAAATGGTTGCATTACAACAAGAAATATTTAAAGAAATACATCTTTCCAGTGGGCCAACAAATTTGCAGTAGCCATACAACTGGGATTTGGAACATAAAACACAACAGTCAAATTTTGAATCAATTACTCTGAATTAGGCAGGCAGATAGAAGTTAAATTAGGATTTGAAGGTGGGTGTTTTGGGCTGCCATAACAAAATTCCAGAGATTGAGTGGCTTAAACAGCAGAAATCGTTATAATTCTGAAGGATGAAAAGTCCAAGATGAAAGTTATGTCTGATTCATTTCCTGATGTTAGATCTCTTTTTGCTTTATGGACAACTTCCTCTCACTGTGCCCTCACTTGGTAGATCAAGGTCATGACCAATCTGTTGCCTCTCCTTATAAGGACACTAATTCTATCACATCAGAGCCCAAACCTTATGATTCCCTTTAACAACTCAGCTACTTTTCTCAAAATGTGGCTTTATCTCAAAATGTGGCCTCATTGGGAAGTTAGAAATTCACCATAAAGTTTTGCAAAATACAAATACTTAGTTTCTATCAGGATATCTTATTTTCTTGAACAGATAAGATAATAATAGATCTTATATTAGATACCATAGCAAAGTTAATCTAGGTGGACAATTAGGAAGATGCTGGCAATAGGGTATAGGTCTCTGTCACTTAAGTACCAGGATAGCCTAACTCTCACGAAAAGAGGAAGCTAATTACTTAAAGAATAAAGATTAGTTCTACAGCCTAATAACAATACACCTCAAATATCTTTGGAGATTGGCACAGAAGAATTACAAACTTAGTTTAAAGAAATAGAATTCAGTTAATGTTATGAAAATAACCTTTCATCTTATTTGGGGCTTGAATCAGAACCAAAGGATTTGGTATAGCATAGCTCTTAGGAGCTGATTACCTTAAATGAGTTGGATTCCCTATCAGTTACCATTTTCTTTGGGGAAGAGACTGATTTGGAAGACAACCCCCTACCCAAATTTCAGGAACTCTGCCTGGATTGAGTTTATAAGTGATGATTTACTTCTAAGAGAGTTGCAAATGTCAATCTTTTCATTTAAATGACATTCTTTTATCTTTATAACAAAAATGACAAATGTTTATTTTTAAATTAATTTTTAAAATTAAATAACCGTGAGATACAGTTACAAAGCTTTCATGATTGGGCTTCAGTCATGCAATATTCCAACACCCATCCCTCTACCAGTGTACATTCCCACCACCGATATCCTGTTGCCCTCCTGCCACACGCCTCCCAGCATACCTCTATAGCAGCACTTTACTTCATTTCTCTCTCTCTTTCTCCTAAAAATGACAAATGTTTAATATATTAAATTTGCTGTAATCTCACTATGCAGTGATAGCAACATCCTTCTTGATCATTTTGCTTCTCATTGTGTAATATTTAATGAGAAGGTAATTTAATAAGTCCAAATAAATATGTTAAGTATTTTCTATCTGAAAAGCATTTGGCTAGCGAGGACCAAAAAGCTTGGGTATAACATTGGTCTTGAGAGCTGATTTCCTTATAATAAGCTGGTTTTCCTATTGGTCACTATTTTCTTGGGGAGATGGTTGTTTGTGTAGGAAATCTCCTATAGAAACTTCAGAAATTCTGAGTGGAAAACAGTACAACAGGGAAGGCATTTCTCTGGCACATAGTTAATCTGGGTCAGAGATCTGGAACAACCAGGAATGATCTCTGAGAACAGAGCCTGGACTAAGCCCAGAGCACTGCTCGATGTGGACTACAAACAAATAAATACTAGTAATATTGGTTTTAAAAAAGCGTACTTCTCTTTTAATAACATGGTATCTGAAGATTATTGAGGATTAACAATTAATAACATGTATTTCTTTTTCTATTTGCTATAATGGCTTTTTCCTATAATCTTAATGGTTTGTAAGAGGTTATACATCTTTAATTTTGTTGATTCTGTTGTAAATGTTGTTATTAGTTCTTCATTTTCAATCTTTGAATTTAGCTTTTATTTTATGTTGAAAGGTTCAGGATTATATTATAATTATAATGGTAAACAACACACCTGCTCAACTTTTTTTCTGTTACTCTGTAGCTTTGTAGGTAGATAGATACATACACACATATGTGCATACATATATAGATTCATAGGAAGAAAATTGGCTGCATGTCTTAGTCCAAATTTCTGATATATGGGACTTAAAACTATATCAGATTCTTTCTTTTTCCTATTAATTGTTTTTCTTTATTATCACAATGGTAATTTCTAAGGAGTAGGTAAGCATTTCATCAAGGATGTTTTCGTAGTCCTCTTGAAATAGAAATCAGTTCAGGGTTTTAAGATAGCATTTTATCTACTTGACTCTTTCTCCACTCGGAAAACTTAATTAAACTTAATTAGACATGATTAGGAAAAGGTATTTAGGATTTAGGTTACCTTCGTGCTTCCCATGATTGCCTCTGCCCACATCAATATTTGTTGGCCTTTAGTACTGGCAGGAGTTTGGACTTGCTGAGAGGGCAGACGGGGAGGCAGGCGCAGGCAGATGGATGTGTAGGTAAGGTGCCCCT
The DNA here is from genome assembly GCF_027595985.1 of Sorex araneus. Classification (NCBI taxonomy): domain Eukaryota; kingdom Metazoa; phylum Chordata; class Mammalia; order Eulipotyphla; family Soricidae; genus Sorex; species Sorex araneus. The sequence goes on along the minus strand of NC_073302.1, from coordinate 87,290,031 downwards.
AAAGTCCTCACAGCCTAGTCAGTAATAGCTCCAAATAGCTCTCACTCACTCTGCCTCTTTAATTCATTCTACAAGGTCCAGTACAAGATTTACGACTTAACTTTCCATCTCAGGCTAATTGCTTGATTATCTAAAAGCTGAGGACATTATTAGTATTTTCATTGCTACACATACAATTTAATTATATCATATCATCTTTAATGTGCAGTTTCTACTATCTAGTTTTTATACTATGTAATAAAGAGCATACCCATGTCTTTAGCTTTCCTTACAAGATTTTAAGCTTCCTGGCATGATTTAGTTATAAGTTAGACTATACTCACTTTTGTTAATATTTAAAATTTGTTCACTGAACACAGACTCATTTGGCATGGAATAAAATACAAATTGACTACTAGTATTTATAAAATATAAAATGCAGCTGTACCTTGAGGAGTTGTTTCACTTAGAAGACACATACCAATTTTTTACTGTCTTTTTCCTACATATGAAAATATATATATGTCCAGAGAAGTTCACTTTTACTTAGTGATTCAAATAATACTTTTAATCACTAAGTTTTTGGACCACAGGGACTCAATCTTTATTTTAGCCCTTTACAATCTGTGTGAACATGAGACTCAGTTTCCACATATGGAAAATGGTGATAACCCTTACTCACAGAGTTAAATTAAGGCATGATCCAATTTAGTCTGAATTTCCCCCAAAGTGCCCCAGAAGGTGATATTTTCTTATTAGTTTAAGATTGAGTCTTAATTCCTTCCAACTCATAGTTCTTGGGAGTGGGAGGAAATTGAAATCCAAAATGTAACCCAACAATGACACCCTCAATTCTGTCATAATTAGAGCTCTTCTGGTTCCAGAGTTGTCTCACAGGTTTTTTTCCTGATTTTATCTGCATAAATTATTAGATCTGGGATAAGGGAGTTTGTGGCACATCTGGCAATAGGAAAGATCCCAAATTCCAATTCTTGGTGCCTAATCTCCCAGTAATGTTTTCCATTGGGTGCAGTGATGTTGACTTTGATCCCTAGCACTGAGCCTTCTATGCTGAGATTGTGGGTAGTAGTTATGCAACTGTTATTTCTAATCCCCAGGGAGAACAAAGTCACAGTCATTCCTATTTGGGGCAAAATTCCCTTCTCTCTGGCCTGGTGGCAGACTTTGAATCCAATATTCCTTCCTTTTGATGCATGGGCAATCTTTCATTGACATCTGGAGGTGTCGTGCCAGCAAAATATGACTGATGAGATTCTCCAGGAATTTCTGAAAGAGGGCTTTTTGCCTGTAATTTGTGAAGCTCTTTGGGATTCTTCTAGATAAAGAAGCTTCTATAAACCTCACTTATGATGATAACTGCTGGCAGAATCGAAGTTACACATGTGTGTCGGGAGGACAATGTATTCTTTTTGTGTCCACAAAAACTTCCATTTATCTATACAAATATCTTTGAAAAGACCAGAGCTTAAATGCCTTCTCTGCAGCTGGGGTGCTGTTCTGTTGTTGCCGTGCAGTAAATTGGGTCACAGTCCAGCTTTGCATCCAGCACCTGCTCAGCCACATAATGGGGGAATGAGAGCTTCTGTAGTGACAAGGGCAGTGAGTAGCAAACCTGTGCCCAGGATTGCCAAGGACAGCTAATAAGAAGCCCAGGAGAGCCCATCATTCAGATTGCTGCCATTGTTGCTCTTATCCTGGAGGAAAGACATTACTAAAAGGAAAATGGTTCTTTTAACTCTAGTTTTGAACTCTCTGTGATCTCCAAGGAGGGCAATTTTAAAAGCTTAGATTTCTCTAGTATGTGCCGATTTGAAGAAGGAAATGTCTTTAATGCACAGGAGTACTGGGATCCATAGATTCTCTTGGACACTAGATAAATTTGCCCTAAACTAATTAAAAAGGACTGGAAAGTTGATTGGAAGGAAGTGTGGGCATAACAGAATGAGGACTAGACATGGAGTCGGCGTTCAGTTCTTCAATCTACCATCCTTGAGCTTTCTAGCTCTGTCTTACTTCCCTTATACAATAGAGGGATAGCTAGTCCAAAGATGAAATAAACAGAATGCATTATACATCTGTTTCCATATATTTATTAGCTCCAAAATAAAGCTGCGAGAGCAATGGCTTGACTTAGATCAATCATGATAGACAATGCTTCTCTGTGAAAATAAAAAAGTCCCAATATCAACGTTTTAACAACATAGATTTCTGTAATGCCTCATTTCCTCTGATGGTAGCCATTTGATGGAACTGCGCTCTACACAGTATTGAATTTGGGGCAGAGGCTTAGTGAACACCATCACCTGATAATCATGACAGTGAAACGGAAAGCTCTAGAAGGATTCATAGCTACAACTTAATGGTCTGGCTTGAAAATGATGCCTGCCCTACTATGCTTAAAGTTTCCCAAGCAAAACAAGTCACAGGGCTTCTTCCAGTGAGTACTGAATTGATGGATAAATCCTACTCTTTTCTTTAAACAGAGGAACTCAGAGTATGTGACAAATAACACTGATGACTTCTGCCATGTTTACTAAGCAAACTTAGTCAGCACACATTTCTTTTGTATATCAAAGTTATTCTTTATTAAAATATACATTAAGCATTTTTGTTTAAATTTTAGTAATGCTGATTTATTTTTATCTTTATTATATTTTTCACATGAGCACAGAAAGAAAATTATATTTTCAGAAGATGAACTTATAAGGGTTGGAGCGATAGCACAGCGGTAGGGCATTTGCCTTGCACACAGCCGACCCATGTTCAATTCCTCCACCCCTCTCAGAGAGTTCAGCAAGCTACAAAGAGTATCTCGCCCACATGGCAGAACCTGGCAAGTTACCCGTGGCATATTCAATATGCCAAAAATAAACAGTAACAAGTCTCACGATGAAGACATTATTGGTGCCTGCTCAAGCAAATAGATGAGCAATGTGATGACAGTGACAGTGAACCTATAATACTTTATATTTTCTTACTCTTGACAATGCTCAGCAGTTACTGCTGCCTAGTGTCACCTGTACTTCCAGTTCTGTAAGTTGGAGGGGAGGGTCGAGAAGATGGAGAGCAACTATCAGAGGATTTCATCAAAGGTTGTTTATCAGACAAGGATAAATCTAATTGTAGGTAATTATTGTGATAAATTTGTAGAATTTAGGCTATAAAGCCACTTTATAAGATGAAAGAGGTAACATAAAAGTGCTATAATTACATTGGGTAAGTTGTTTGTTTTTCTTATAGCTGGCCCAGGTTTGATCTCCAGTACCACATATGCTGCCACAGAATTGTCAGGAGTGATTCATGAGTGCAGAAACAGGAGTAAATCCTGATAACTGCCAGGCATGGCCTAAAAATCAAAGAAAAAATCAAAAATGAAACATCTATTGTATGGAATAGTACTCAGCTATAATAAAAATCTTGTCACCAGTGAGTTGGGATGGACCTGGGTCATGCTAATCAAAGTGAGAAGGTGAAAAACAAATTCTAAGTGCTCTCCTTTATTGTAGTAAATAAAAAATAAAATCAAAGTGATCAACACAAAACCCAACATAAACAAACCATAATACTCTGCCAGTGGAGCTGTGGTTTACGAAGAGGAAGGGGCAGCAGAGCTGAAAGAGTGGAGGACTCAGTGGACTATGGTGGAGGGATACTGGTGGTCCATGTGATATGGTAACATAGAGTTGGAAGGAAAGTAAACTTCTACCCCTAAGACATTCTTTTAACTCAACATTACTGAGCTAAAAATAAGTGAATAAAATATTTATTATATACCTATAAAAAGACTAAATTTATTATTTTTTTAAATTCAAGTTTTCCCCCTTTGGGGAATTCTATTTCCATTGACAATTAATTATATATATGTATATATATGTTGATTATATATATATATATATATGTTGTGTACTTTAGGCTTTTGTTTGAGTCTTTATTAGTGTAGTATATAGTATTGGTATAGTCATTATTGGCAGAGAGTCTCTTGCCCGCACGCCTGGCTGTCTTTCTCGGGGCCTCTCGAGGGGATGGGTTCCAGCTTCCCTCCCCACCCCAAGCAGAGCTTCCGTTGGCCAAAGACCACTGGAACCTAGCTGCAGCCATGCTGGAGGCTCCTCTCTACGTGTTCGGACAGGCCTCATGCATGAAGGTACCGGCAGAGGAACCCAGGTGTGTGTAATCCCATTCAGAGAGACTTAAAAGCAAGCTCTCAGAAGCAATATCTTTAGCCTACTTCTCCCTCTGGAGAAACTAGCAATCTTCTGAGAGTTTCCTGCCCCCATGGTAGAGCCTTGCAAGCTCCCCATGGTGTATTCATATGCAAAATCCAGTAACAAGCTGGATCTCATTCCCCTGACCCTGAAGAGCCCCCAGTGCAACATCCTTAGGAGGGCCAAGTTGAAATAGACGTCTAAGATCTCAGGGAAAGGACGAAATGAGATGTTACTGAGCCCGCCCGAGAAATTGGTGATTAATGGGATATTGTGATTGTGATAGTCATTATTGGTATAGTATATATTGATATAGTAGTTAGTAAATATTAATGTAATCTTTATCAGTACAGTAGCTCTCATTAATCATCTCTGAATATCAATTTTAATTTTACTTTTTTTGGGGGGGTTCACACCCAGCAATGCACAGGGGTTACTCCTGGCTTATGCACTCAGGAGTTACTCCTGGCGGTGCTCAGGGGACCATATGGGATGCTGGGAATCGAACCCGGGTCTGGCGCGTGCAAGGCAAACTCCCTACCCGCTGTGTATTTTAATTTTAAAATAAAATTCCCAGCACCATTTTCTGGCCTAGAAAGAGACCAAAGTATATCCTACTCTGATAGATGTAGCTCTTTCCCCAGAATATAATTAACATCTAATGACTACAAATTATTACAAATCTCCCTTGTAACAAGGTATGATGAGAAGCTTTTGCTGTGGTAGTGGCTGCAAGTGATGCATATAAACACAATAAATTCCGTTTTTACAACTACTTGGATTTGAGAAGGGGACCCACCTTTTTCTTTTCTTTTTTTTTTTTGATTTTTGGGTCACACTCTAGATTCTTACAGGTTACTCCTGGCTCTGCACTCAGGAGTCACTCCTGGCAGTGCTTGGGGGACCATATGGGATGCTGGAGGACCATTGGGAATCATATGGGATGCTGGGAATTAAATCTGGTTGGTCACGTGCAAGGTAAATGCCCTACTCACTGTACTATCGCTCCAGCCCCAAGAGACCCAGCTTTTTCTACAATGTGCATGGCTTCTGCCTCTGCTCCTGTGATACTTTTTCAACAGAGGCCACAGGCTCTCCTCTTCACAACCTTAAGGTGACTCTCCTTAGTTCTCCTACTTCTCTCTGTAAGGGGAAGGAAACATGCAAAGAACTGCTTTTTCCTTTCCTGTGGAAACTCTTGAGGTCAAACCCTCAGAACCAGGTCTGGGAAGTGAGTCAGTTGGAACAACTTCTAGGTCAAACAGTTAATATGGAAATTATTCTACTCTCTGCTTCCTTTATTATCATGTAAGTTTGGTGATAGTGACAATTTCATGGAAGGGTGATTTTAGATAGAAACTACTGGTTGAGGTTGACTTTCTCTGTCGTGGATGCCCGTCTTGAAATGTTTTATGAGAACAAAGTAAGCCTTCTATAGTGATTAACACATTGCATTTCTGAGGTATCTTTATTATATCGATTCAGTCTTCTTGTACTTGACTTCTTTTCTCTAGACACATTCTTATTTTTACCGTTGTCTCATACTGGAAGGCATTGAGGGAGCTGGCCCTTTGCTGATTGTGACATTTAGAGCTATAGTTATTTACACTCCTGCACATTTTTTCCCTCCCAAATTTATCGCGCAACAGTGAACACAAGCATCTTTGAATTATAGGCTGTACCTCGGATTTGTTCATCATAACCAGTATTCAGTTTAATTTTATGCATCCAGGCAAGATTTTTTGTACCTGAAACGAAGCCAAGATCTGTGTGATCAATATTCTAAAATATATTTTTTAAAAACTCCCCAAATTAGCCATGCTGTGTGTTCTGAGAATTCTGGGACATATTTAGGTATGAAAATAAGCCCAAATAGCCTCTGCAAAGTCCTATTTTTCCATTTAGTTCCACTTCATAGCTGAATATGAGCCCAAGATGAGGGTCTGCACTTTTCGAAAATGTTATTCTGGCATATTCTTAAGGAAGATAGGTCTTTTCTGAGGAGCAAATGTGCTACACGGTGAATGGTGGATTGCTATGCACAATAGCTATAAAGTAAGTTGTAGCTAGGATAATGTGGAATTATGAAGGTAGTCTTTGGGAGACAGTGAGATATTTACACTTTTTCTGGGGTACTTGATAGTGTATCCATTGTCTTGAAAAGAGTAAAAGTTAATGGACTTATTTTCTACCTTCCCTCATCAAACTCACTTGCTAATTGAGAAACCAGACATTATCCATGCTTCCCAAACCCTTATCCAAGGCATAATAGTCAGGAATATTGATTTATTTTTCCACAGACATTCAGGTTGGGCTCTGTTGACAGATTTCATTTTATTTTATCACTTTGATTTTTGGGTTTGTGGGATTCGTGAAGTATTCAGAACTTACTCCTGGCACTGTGTTCAGGACTGAGTGATAGCACAGTGGGTAGGGTATTTGCCTTGCATGTGGTCAACCCAGGTTCAATTCCTCCGTCCCTCTCAGAGAGCCTGGCAAGCTACCAAGAGTATCCCACCTGCATGGCAAAGCCTGGCAAGCTAACCGTGGCTTCGATATTCATATTCGATATGCTAAAAACAGCAACAGGTCTCACAATGAAGACATTACTGGTGCCACTTGAACAAATTGAAGAACAATGGGAAGACAGTGCTACAGACAGTGCCACTGTGTTCAGGGATCTCTCCTGGCAGTGTTCACAGAACCATGTATAGTGTCTGGAATCGAACACAGGTAGGCCATGTGAAAATCAAGTGCCTTAACCACAACACTGTTTATCCTTCCACATTCTTTTTAATTTTTATACCCAAAGACGTTATAGTTCTTTTACATTATACCATGTAATACAAAACATGTCTCTTCTATAAAAAAAGTTATGTCAGCAAATTCACATCTAAAACATTTTTCCCATTAACTGACAAATTAGTGTTAGAGCTAGAACTATAATTTAGTGAGTCTAATAGCATACATACCTATTTGATTAATGATTAGAACTAGTGATTGTGGAAGAAAATGTCTCTAGTTTAGTCTTTTGCTCTTAATTATTATTTTAATGTTATATCTTCCATTTAAAAAATCTGTAGTGAGTAAAATAATTTATGATGCAAATAAACTTTGATTCTGATATGCTATTTTCATGAAAAATTTTCTTGTTTTGTTCACCTTGTAAAAACTGTTAATAAATATTGAATTAACTATGGAAGGAACTAATTTGAATCACTAGTTTCATGTAAATTAAGAATAGGTTCATTTTAACAGTTCTTGGAAACAAAATCATCACACTTCATCTTAATTTCCTTAATCCAAAAAATAGAGCTATGAGCTGGGGAACTCCACAGGAATGAGTTATATTGGAACAATCAATGTTAAGAATTAATCTTGTCAAATTAAGTTTTTGCATTAATATGGTAGAAAATCCTGAAACCTATAAAATAATGGTAGGTGAGGTTTGTTCTTTATTTTTTGGCGTGGTGTTAGCTGGGTCACATACTTAAGGGCTACCCATGGTTCTAAACTCAAGAATCACTCTGCAAAAAATTTAACTAGGACCAGCCATGTGCAAGGTAATGCCTTACCTGCTGTACTGTTAGGTGAGGTGAGGTTTTCATAATTTAATCTATCTTTATATTAAAGGTGAGGTTTGCATAATTTAATCTATCTTTAATTCATATGATATGGTCATCAGTAAATCTTGACTAGTTTCAGTAGGGCAGTGAAGAGTGTTCTGAAGGATCAAACTTAAATTTTATTGATACAACAGGAAGCCATTTAGGATTTGGTTTTCATATGCCTTCTGGATTCAAGCAGATTAATTCAATAACTGAACTAGAAGGCACAGACCCTTGGGAAATGTGGTAACTGTGATGGAACTGGAAAACTCATGTGACTATATCACTCCTGCCAATGGTTTCCATGTGAAAATTTGTGTTGGATGAATATATTTTCCAGATAAATTGGAAATAAGCAATATCTCCTGATGTGTAAAATGGCAAGAAGTTTGAAACACATTCAGTATTCTATACTTATTCAAACTCATGTTTCACAACATTGAAATATCTGAACTAGATACTTATGGTGCACAATTCTCTTGATAATACTAATTTTTTTGCTGGTATTTTGTTGTGATTCATGAATTACAAAAATCTTAGTGTAGGACTGGTTTGGGGGTATAGACATGAGACAGTTGCTTGAAATCAATGAATTTCTTTGATATTTAAAATTCTTGTGTCATGTATCTGACAATAATAAGAGTTTCACTGTGTAAATTCTTTGATAACCTTGACTTACATGTGGGGAGAATTCAGAGACTTCCATAACAAATGTACAATGTTATCCGTTGCTTTGAACAGGTTTAAGTTCCAATGATAAAAGTATAACTGCTTACTTAGGATACAAAGGAAGCACATTCATAAAGTAAACATAAAATAACTGATGTATGTAGAAACAATAGCCCTCAGAAATGTCTCTGAAGTCATAATGACTTGGAAGTGAAATGTCATCCTTTATAAATTGTACAACCCCCAAGAAGTTTAGTTTATAGGAAGGGTCAAAAATATCTTTAGCTTTAGCATCTATGCTATACTACTTGAAAGTTTTATGAAGCACTTGTACCATATAACGAATCTGTATGATGTAGCCAGTGTGCTTTCCTAATAGGCTCAACTGAGGTACATTACCACTTCAAGGAGGTTCAAAAACATAAAAAGGATACCATCCAAGTAAGAAAGTGATAAAACACATGAGGAGGAGTGCATAAAAAAGTGTACGTTCTGGAGGCAGAATGTTGAGTCTTGTTTTCTACCTTTATTATCTATCAGCTCTGTACACTTTGGGAAAAATAATTGTTCTTTATGTACCTAAGTCTTTGAGTTTATTAGTTTGGTATTATAAAAATATTCAAGGACATAGATTTATTACTGGATAATTATTTTATATTATTATTCATATTATATTAAGACAATTTTGTGAAGGAATAAGAAGAAAGTAGCTAACTGATGCTATGTGCATAGCCTTAATTTAAACGAACTTATCGATTGATCTAATCATTCCTTATAAAGGCTCTTTTATAATTGTGGGGTGCCTTTATTTTTCAGATCCAAGACGGATGTTTAGTGCAGGTGAAAAGAAACTCTTTCAAACAACTCCCCTCAAATTTCTGTCTAGATTAATCTGTACTTTCCATCTCATCTGCACGGCACACATGGGTACATATTGCTTCTCTATGTTTGTGACTGTGAGGTTCTCTTTTGCTCCCTACTACTCCTACCATCAGGATTAGGCTGTGTTTGTTTCTCAAATTGTTTATACATATTCTTGTAATATATATTCTTGTATACATATTCTTGTATACATATTCTTGTAATTTTATGCATGGAAGAGATGGAAGGCTTATAAAGCACTGTGTGTCACCTAGATGGTGTACCATTTTGGCTCCATGTTTGGGTGCTAACAGGGGGAGATAAGAACTAACAAATGGTTTATAAAGCTTGAATCTAGATACAGGTCCCTATTCCTATGATTTGAGAAAGAAATGATAGTGTTTCACTAAATTAACTAGATTACAGATTCATAACTATTTTAATCAAAGCTATACTGGGAATTTTTGGATTTCCTTACATACAAATAACATAAACATAGTTATTACATTAGATGTTTGGAAAATACATTTAAATTTTAGATTATAAATAAAAATACATAAATTCTATTTCCAGCATGATTATCAAATATTAAGTTCTTGATTAAGTTTGGAATTTGAAGAATTCTTCTCTGTGATCACTTTAAAAATGGCTGTGATCTCAAAAGTCAGATCAAAGTGGATTAAAGACCTCAATATCAGAACTGAATCTATAAGGTAAGTGGAGAAAAATGTAGGCTGAGCCCTCCATGATATTGAAGCTAAAAGCATCTTTAAGGATGAAACAGCACTGACCAAGCAAGTGCAAACAAGCATAAACAAATGGGACTACATCAAACTAAGAAGTTCTTTACCTCAAAAGAAACAGTGACCAAAATACAGAAAGAGCCCATGGAATGGGAAAGAATATTTACCCAATACTTATCTGATAAGGGGTTAATATCCAGTATATACAAGGCACTAGTAGAATTGTACAAGACAAAAACCTCCAACCCCATAAAAAATGGGGAGAAGAAATGAACAGAAGCTTCCTAAAAAAGTAATACAAATGGCCAAAAGGCACATGGAAAAATGCTTTACATTGCTAATCATCAGGGAGACGCAAATTAAAACAACAATGAGATATCATCTCACACCACAGAGACTGGTTCACATCCAAAAGAATAAGAGCAATTGGTACTGGCGCGGATGTGGGGGAGAAATGGACTCTTTCATTATTGGTGGGAATGCAGACTGGTCCAGCCTTTTTGGAAAACAAAAATATTTCTTAAAAAAACTAGAAATTGAGCTTCCATATGACCCTGCAATGCCACTCCTGGGAATATATTTCGAGAGTGCAAAAAAGCACAGTAGAAAGGACGTCTGCAATTGTATGTTCATTGCAGCACTCTTCACAATAGCTAGAATCTGAAAACAACCCAAGTGCCTGAGAACATATGATTGGTTAAAGAAACTTTGGTATATTTATACAATGAAATATTATGCAGCTATCAGAAAAGATGAAGTCATGAAATTTGCTTATAAGTGGATGGTCATGGAGAGTATAATGCTAAGTGAAATGAGTCAGAAAGAGAGGGACAGACATGGAATGACAGTATCATTTGTGGAATATAAAATAACATAAGATGAAATTGACACCAAAGGACAGTAGAGGCAGTGCCAGCAATATTGCTCCATGATTGACAGCCTGCCTCATGTATTGGGGGAGAGGCAGCTGGAAGAGAGAAGGGATCATTATGTCAATGATGGTTGGAGGGATTGTTCGGGATGGGAGATCTATACTAAAAGGACCAAATGTGGTAGCCTCTCAGTATACTTATTCCAAATTATAATGCCCAACAGTAGGGAGAGAGTATGGGGAAATTGTTTGCTATAGAGGCAGGGGGAGGGGTGGGGTTGGGGGGGGATACTGGGGACATTGGTGGTGGAAAATGCACACTGGTGGAGGAATGGATGTTCAATCATTGTTTGACTGAAACTCAAACATGAAAACTTTGGAACTGCATCTCGCAGTGATGCAATAAAAAAAATAAAAGAAATGGCTGTTATCCATGATAAGAAAATAAAAACTGAATTTACACTTATCATTATAATAAAATAGAGAAATAATTAAAATATAATTCCAAAATTCCAATTTTTAAAAGAATGTCCTTGAGTCTAGAAGGCATTAGATTAGAAGGATGGAGTAATGACTAGATCTGTCATATAGTAAAGATTATGCCACTTAGTACTATGTTTTATTTTTTAAAGTTTTATTTTATATTTTTATTTTTGGGTCACACCTGAAGGTACTCTAGTCTTACTCCTGGCTCAATGTTCAAAGATCATTCCTGCAGGTCTCGGGGAACCATATCAATCACCATGGATCAAACCCAGGTTGGCTACATGCAAGGCAAAAGCCCTACCCATTGTACTATCTCTACAACTCCACCATTATGTTTTGTTTTTAAGAATACAATAAATACTATATCATTTATGTGTGTAACAAGCACTTAGTAAACCTTTTAAAAATAAATTAAATGTTGGTTAAACTAGGAGTTCTTTTTAAATACAGGTTAGTTTTCAAAAATAGTTATGGAAATCTTGAATAATCAATGTTTTTCTACTGCTTTTGGCTTGCTGATATCATGACAAACTTTCATATTGCAATATTCTGGGACATAATAGATTGACCTAAAGTACCAACCTCAAAGAAAGTATTTACTGTTCTTTCTCAGGGTTGACCATATAGAAGCATTATGTAAAAGACTATTTTAATGACATTTTTTCCCTGCAAGTGATCTTTGGAAAATAACTAAGTGAGAAAACTAGAGTAAGTGCACTAACTCAAAATGACTTTAAGAAAAATGATTAAATTATAATAAAATCAAAAGTCAGTAAGAGGGACCAGAGTGATAGTACCACAGGCTGGGTGCTTTCTGTGTATGCTACTGAGCAGAGTTCAATCCCCAGAATCACATAGGGTCTCCCAAGCTTTACCAGGAGTGATTCTCGAGTGTAGAGCCAGCATCAAACGCTGAGCACTGTTGGGTGTGGTCCCAAAACAAAAACAAAAAGATCCCAGAAGCAACAAAATACTAACCAAGAGAAATTTAAGCATTGTTCATGTGTTTCTTCGGAAAGTGAAATATTTATGCATATAAGTTTTTTCTTGCTGAACTTTCAAATATCTTGAAAAAAAAAAACCCAAAAACTTTAAAAGCAGTGGTTGTATGGCTGGAGTGTATGGTCCTTCTAGTCACTGGAATGGATTTAAGTTTTATAGACATTCATGTCATACACTACAGTGATAAAAAAAATCAACAGGTTGTCCTGATCTTTAAAATAATGACCTCAACTGATTCTTAAAAATAACTTTGTGCAATATGAGTTAGTATCCTTAGGGAAGACTATAAAGAATTTAATAGTGTTTTTCTTTTCTCTTTACTTTTATGCCCACAGATGATCTCCCTAAAGTTTCAGTGATGATTTTTCCATAGCTGTCTATTTTCAATGTGCTCCCTGCACCATTCAGATGTGGATGGTCACTCTGGGTCAACAAGCAGTTTTACAAGAGGACCCATGTTGCTTCTTTAAAGTTACAGCTTGCTAAGTCTCTCATTAGGGGTTCATATCATCCTATTACCTCCACACTTGCTTCTCAAACTCAAGTGTGCAGATGAATTATCTGAAGATCTTATTAATATACTTCTTCTGATTCATTGGCATTTGATGTATCTGGATTATACATTTCTAAAACAATCCCAGTTCATCACAATGCTGGCAATGTCATGGTTACAGTTTGAGTAAAAAAGAAATATGAATAATGACTCGTACCTAAATGTAAACTGCTCATATTGACTTCTGAAATTAAGGGTAATATTAAGGGAAACTGATTGATGGAAACACAACCTTTGATTATGAGTTGGATGAAAAAGGAAAATAACAAACTCAGAACTCCTACTAATTTCTCAGTAAGTCACATTGGCTAACGCTAAGTAAGAGAATACAGTGAGCATTACTACAGGCTGAAATCTGAAGCAAGGAAATGGAGAAAACCAAAGGCCTGTCTTGTGTTTTAAAATAATGGCCTCCATTGATCTTTTTTTTTATATTTTGCTCTTGGGGTCACACCCGGCAATGCACAGGGGTTACTCCTGGTTCTACACTCAGTAGTTACTCCTGGCGGTGCTCAGGGGACCATATGGGATACTGGGAAACAAACTCCAGTTGGCCACGTGCAAGGCAAATGCCCCGCCCCAGCTGCTGTGCTATTGCTCCAGCCCCTCCACTGATTTTTAAAAGTAACTTTGTGAAGTATCAGTTGGTACTCTTATGAGTACATTGACATAGATTAAAGTGAATTCACATAAAATACACGGTTTCATCCTTGAAGAATTATGGTAAGGTTGTAATATGCATTGGGGAAGAAGTACGTTTAGGCCTCTGTGCATTCTATCTGACCACAATTCTGTGGTCCTTCACTCTCCTAGATAATGAAAGATGGTGACACAGTAGTGATTCCGGGAGGAAGAAAATCTGTTGGGAACAAGTGAGGGAAACCCAAACTAATAACAATCTTTGGGAAAATGCAATATGCAGAGAAATCCAACTGAGGATTTTGCAACCAAGACAAAGTACAATTGTGAAATTAAAATTAATTGTAATGGCATGTTATTTTAGCAAAGTGAATGTTAATAAATTCTATTTTATTCTGTGGATCACTGTGTCACTGTCACTGTCATCCCATTATTCATAGATTTACTCAAGCAGGTACCAGTAACATCTCCATTTGTCCCAGCCCCAAGATTTTAGCAGCTTCTCCTTACTTGTCTTTCCAATGATTGGAGGCTCTTTCAGGGTCAGGGGAATGAGACCTGTTACTGTTTTTCTTTAATTTTTTAAATTTTATTGAATTATCGTGAGATAATTACAAGCTTTCATGTTTGGATTACAATCTCACAATGATCAATCACCCATCCCTCCACCAGTGCACATTCCCCACCACCAGTATCCCAGATATACCCCTTTACCAACCTACCCTTGCCTCTAAGGCAGATAATATTCCCCATACTCTCTCTACTTTTGGGCATTATAGCTTGCAACACAGACACTGAGAGGTCATCATGTTTGGTCCATTATCTATTTTCGGCATGCATTTCCCATCCCAACTGGTTCCTCCAGCCATCATTTTCTTAGTGATCCCTTATCTATTCCATCTGCCTTCTCTCCTCTGCTCATGAAGCAGTCTTCCAGCTATGGGGCAATCCTCCTGGTCCTTGTATCTACTGTCCTTGGGTGTCATCTCATGTGATGTTATTCTACACTCCACAAATGAGTGCAGTCCCTCTATGCCTGCCCTCTCTTTCTGACTCATTTCACTTGGCATGATACTCTCCATGTTTAACCATTTATAAGCAAATTTCATGACTTCATCTCTCCTAACAGCTGCATAGTGTTCCATTGTGTAGATGTACCAAAGTTTCTTTAACCAGTCATCTGTTCTAGGGCACTTGGGTTGTTTCCATATTTTGGCTATTGTGAACAGTGCTGTAATGAATATTCCCACAAGTGGTATTGTGGGGTCATATGGAAGCTCAATTTCTCATTTTTGAAGGACTGTCCATATTGTTTTCTAGAAAGGCTGGACCAATTGGCATTCCCACCAACAGTGAAGGAATGTCCCTTTTTTTTCCCACATCCACGCCAGCACTGGTTGATCTTGTTCTTTTAAATGTGTGCCAGTCTCTGTGGTGTGAGATGATATCTCATTGTTGTTTTGATTTGCATCTGCCTCATGACTAGTGATGTGGAACATTTTTTTATGTGCCTTTTGGCCATTTGTATTTCTTTTTTGAGGAAACTTCCGTTCATTTCTTCTCCCTATTTTTTGATAGGGCTGTAGGTTTTTTTCTTATACAAATTCTACTGTGCTGGGAAAACTGAATAGCTACCTGCAAAAAAATGAACTCTGACCTCTGTCTAATGCCAGGCACAAAAGTCAGATCAAAGTGGATTAAAGACCTCAATATCAGACATGAATCTATAAGGTTCATAGAAGAAAATGTAGGCAGAACTCTCCATGACATTAAAGCTAAAAGCATCTTTAAGGATGAAAAAGCACTGACCATGCAAGTGGAATCAAACATAAACAAATGGGACTACATCAAACTAAGAAGCTTCTGTACTTCAAAAGAAACAGTGACCAAAATACAGAAAGAGCCCACAGAATGGGAAAGAATATTTACCCAATACCCGTCTGATAAGAGATTAATATCCAGGATATACAAGATACTTGTAGAATTGTATAAGAGACCTATTATTGTTACTGTATTTGCCATATCAAACACCCCTCAGGGAGCTTGTCAGGCTCTTCCATGTGGGCAGGATACTCTTGGGATGGATAATTATAATAAAGATGGCCATATTCTCTAATGATTTTTCTGTAACAAATATGTCCTCAAAAACTCTATAAGAAAAACATTTATGTTCTTTCATATTTTGTATTTTATAACCTTGTGGTTCAGAACACTAAGTCAAAAGCCAGATCATCCAAATTCAGTCATTTGTGACACTAAGAAGTCATCTTGGACACATATTTTAACTTCTCACATAGCGTTTAAAACAATGTTGGGTACTGGGTAGTTTAGCTATTATTATTCTTGGTTTTATTACTGCTTTTATCATTCTAGTGATAAAATTTTCAGAGCATCATTCTTCTATAAACAATCTGACAAGCAAGGCTAGATATAATCATAAGGAACTTCAGAATGATTTGTGATAGTACTTTTAATTATAACATGCAGAAAGTTGATCTCCACAGAAGCAGTTTCTAGTTTGATTGATTCTTAAGTTAATATACTGTTTTTTTTTTCAGTTCAACAACTCAATACTATAAGTAAGCCATAGTGGTTAGATAACAGTGTTGAGACTATGAATCTTGCTTCTTGAGACTTATTCTGAAGGGGACATAGGTTGTTCGTGACTTCCTTGGACAGTCTCTGCAGGTAGCTTTAGCAACTATAGCTTTTCTTGATGATTTCTTTTGGATGGGCACTTCCGTTGGTTTGTTTTAGTGTTTCACTTAACAAGAGTGCGTCAACCAATGACAGCCTGATGAAATGACTCACACTAACTTTGGGAGGGTAATCTCTGAGTCCAGAACATCCAAACTCTTTTTTTTTTGTCTTTTTGGGTCACACCCAGCGATGCACAGGGGTTACTCCTGGCTCTACACTCAGGAATTACTCCTGGTGATGCTCAGGGGACCATATGGGATGCTGAGAATCGAACCTGGGTCTGGTGTGTGCAAGGCAAATGCCCTACCAGCTGTGCTATCGCTCCAGCCCTGACATCTGAACTCTTGAGGGAAGAGGGTTTTGGGCCACATCCAGTGGTGCTCAGGGCTCACGCCTGCTCTATGCCCTGGGAACTGTATTGGGTGCCAGGGATCAAACCCAGGTCTGCTGTGTGTAAGGCAGTCAATCACCCAACCCTCTGCATTATCCCTCCAGCCTGGAACACTTCTGAAAGAGGGGACACCCTCCCGGTGTTCTCTTTTCCTCCTGGATTTTCACGTTCTTGATGCCAATGTACTCACATTCAGAGCTGGGAAGTGTTCTCCTTGGATGCTCAGCCAGAAAGAAAAACTTGAGATGAGAGATATGAACGCTCTGGTATTTATTGAGGGCTATATACTTTTAATTCCGGCTTTAAATTCCACAGCTCGAAATGCAGTTTGTGGCCAAGAGACAGGTGAATTTCCAAGAGTGATCTCCAAAGGTTGACTTTTAGAATCCCTGAAGATGGGGACATAAGGGGGGCCTTTTAAATAAACCAAGTGCCCACAATGTCTTTATTGCCACACTGCTACTTCACACTGTAGATTACACGGAGGCCTGGAGACTAATTTCAGCAACAGCCACAATTTACTAGCTATAGTAGGCCTCAGATGAATAGTTTCTTGTAAAATCAGTGGCAGCTTTATCCTAGCAGAGCACAAATAAATCAGCTCTTATTATTCCACATTCATTTAATCCTGGGACATTAGTCAGTGAGACCTTTCTGCAGTCTAATAAACAGCAGCAGCAGCAGTTTTTCTTTATGAGAGTAGTTGTTCATCCTAAATTAGAGGCAGCATTAGTCGGAGGCAGAAACTTTTGCTGGATGATTTAAAGATATATAATATGAGACCATAATAGTGTATGAAAACTGTACCCATGTGTATAAATATAGCAGGGCCATAATTTTGCTGTACATGTATTACTTTAGAGTATGTGGCTCATTTTATCTCTTTTTCTTGAGGGTTTCCTTTGTTGCAGGTACTGTTACCCAGCTACACTCTTGTGACTCAAGTGTCCTTTGATCTCACCTGGGAGTTGACTAAGCATTGCAGTTGCCTCTTCCTATTTCTAGTTACTCAAAAGAGAGCCAATCAGTTTCCAGTCTGGCAGAAGGGACACAATGGGTGTGTCTTAAAAATGTACTTGGCTATTTCAGCGGGTTGTTGCTCAAATTAAAATCATAAACCCATTCTAGACAGAATGTTTTAAGCTGGTTAAACTCAGCTAACGTGTTTTCTGTTGTTAGCGTCACTATGTTTACATTTAGGAAGAATACAATTGATTCATGGTGTTCCTGGTAAGGTGGCTTAGTGAGATGCTTTTTGGTCAGCTTTTGACATATAAAAATTGGCCTATCTGCATGGATGTGAGGCATATCTAGAAAAAACTGTGTGTTTTGTTTATTCACAGCATATGTAGGACGCTGTTAACCTGTGAGCTGATCCATCCAGGATGTCCCATTATAAGACATATAGCAGGGAGTTCCTATAAACATCTTGAAAAAAATATATGTGGAGTCATATTTTCACCAGTCAATTTGGTCACTCTTGCATGTTAATTATTTTTACATGTAACTTTTTTTACTATATTAATTGAGTTTGCATACTAATACAATACTCTTCACTATTTATTCAGCATGCATAAAATAACCGGTGTTCCACAATAGAATTGTATATAGATTAGCTTGTCAGGAATACATTTTCTGGACAGAAAAGGAAATTGTCCAGGCCACTGGGTCATAAGAATATAATCATTGAAAGTAATATATAAAATTAATAAGATAACCTTTTCCATTATAATGGTATAAAACAAAGTTTTCATAACTATTATTTCATTTTGTCAGTGGATTTTAGCTTATTCAATTCATTAATATATAAATACTGTGATAAGTTTTATTACTTAGAGCCTATAAAAATCCACAACCTAGGAAATAAATTCTATATGCTGGTATCAAGGACTTAGAGATAGCATTCAAACTGAATTATTTTTCTGTAGTAGTCTTTAAATATAATACATTGATAGTTGAAACAGATTCTTTTTCTCCACAGGAATTTATCAAAACACATGGTTTTTCACTCAGAATTACATTATTTTGAGGAAATGTTTCAGAAATGTAAGCAAAATTCACCTCAAAAGCAGGGTGGATTTTCATGGATCATGTTTTTTATATAGCATATTGTTTGTTCTTTGTCAGTGAATATCACCTTTCCTGTTCAAATAACTGGCTATAGGAATTGGTCAACTCCGTGCTATTAATATATATATATATATATATATATATTCATGAGATTACACAGACTCTTGCCAATTATTTTATAATAGGTTATTTATTTTTGGATTTGAGGCCATATCCGATGGTGCTCAGGGGATGCTCCTGCATCCTACGTCTGAGTTCATCCTACTCCCAGCAGTGCCTGGGGGAGTGTGTGAGTGGAGAGTCCAGATAGAGCCATGCACATACAAAGCATGCACTCAGTCTGTTGAGAGATTGCTCAGAATCTTGCTATTTTTTCCTTCTTAAATTCACCTTATTATATACTCCATAGCTTTGACACATTCATTTATTTATTCATTCATTCAGTTTTTGGGGCACACCTGGCCATGCTTAGGCCTTATTCCTGGCTCTGCTCTCAGGGATCACTCCTTGTGGGGCCACATGGAACATATGAGGTCCAGGGGGAATAAAACCCGGGTCAACCAGGTGCAAGCAAGCACTACCTGCTGTGTGATCTCTCTAGTCCTGAATCATGACTTTTATCTGTTATTTTAAAATTTATTTTCCTGCTTCACTTCCTGTCTGGGCACAGCACACATTCCTGACAGTCACATTATAGTTATTGTTCTCAATGGGAACCGTCATCAGGTTGGGGGTTTAGCATACTCAGCTGCAGTGTGGGCCAAGGGTTGTATTCCTTTGGAGTTGTAGTACTTGCCTGCGTGCTTTCTAGGGCCTACACTTGTTAACTGTGGTGCTTACCCAGGGACTGCAGTTTCTGCTCATGCTGCATATCCTTGCATCTCTAGGCGAGGTTGTGCCGCTTACAGCTACCTAACTATGCATACTGAGAAACAGCCTGTGCACTGTGAAGACAGCAGAGCTTCAGGATCACATTCAGCGCGTGTGGCAGTTCCAGGAAGTAACTCATGACCTATGCTTACAGGCCTGTAAGTCATTCCTCGAGCCCCAGGTTTTGTTTGCTGCATCCTTTAATTCATGGGGTGGAGCGGTTCCACACAGCCTGTCATCCCCGATTGCCAAGCAAGGTAGAGAAATTGTTTCTGAGTATTTATAGATTGTTATGCTCTGCTATTGATTTTATCTTAGATTTCTCTGATCAAATAACATTATTTATATATATATATATCATCTTTATCCTCTTTAACATAGTAAGGCTTACTTTATGATTCAGGATATAATCTATCCTGATCTATCTATCTATCTATCTATCTATCTATCTATCTATCTATCTATCTATCTACATGTTTCATGGGCATTTGTTATGGAGAAATTTAATCACACTTTAAAAGATATTTGGGAAATTATGTCAGGAAATTCAGTCTTTCACACTCATCTATATCCTTTCTTAGGTATAGCTCCTAAGGAAAAATTTCAGCTTAAAGTGTCTTTGAACTATTGTAATGTAGGCCCTTTTACTTATTTTTACTTATTTTTATTACTTTAAAAAAATTATTTAATCAATGTGAGATAGTTACAAGCTTTGATGTTTGTGTTACAATCACACAACGATCAAACACCCATCCCTCCATCAGTGCACATTCCCCACCACCAGTATCCCCCCTTTCCCCTTTCCTCCCCCTGCATCTAAGGAAACAATATTCCCCATAATCTCTCTCTACTTTTGGGCATTGTAGCTTGCAACAAAAACACTGAGAGGTCATCGTGTTTGGTCCATTATCTACTTTTGGCATGCATCTCCCATCCCAACTGGTTCATCCAGCCATCATTTTCTTAGTGATCCCTTCCTTATTCCATCTGCCTTCTCCCCTCTGCTCATGAAGCAGTCTTCCAGCTATGGGGCAATCCTCTTTGCCATTGTATCTACTGTCCTTGGGTGTCAGCCTCATGTGATGTTATTCTATACTCCACAAATGAGTGCAGTCCCTCTATGTCTGTCCCTCTCTTTCTGACTCATTTTACTTAGCATGATAGTCTCCATGTCTATTCATTTATAAGCAAATTTCATGGCTTCATCTCTCCTAATAGCTGCATAGTATTTCATTGTGTAGATGTACCAAAGTTTCTTTAACTAGTCATCTGTTCTAGGGAACTTGGGTTGTTTCCATATTTTGGCTATTGTGAACAGTGCTGTTTATTTATATTTGCTTTTTGGGTCACACTGGGAGATTCTCAGGTGTTACTCCTGGTTCTGCACTCAGGACTTTCTCCTGGATTTGCCCAGGGGACCATGTGGGATGCTGGGATCGAACACAGGTTGGCCGCATAAAAGACAAACACCCCACCCCCTGTGTAATCACTGAAGTCACAATGTAGGCCCTTTTAAATGACAGATTTCTTATTGGATCAAGTTTTTAAAATTAAAGAAGCATATTATTAATTTAAGACTGGGAGAGAATTGACCCCAACCAGAATTCAGCTTGGTAGTCAAGTCTTACTAAAAACCTGAAAAAGTGGATCCCTTTTCGAAAGAACTACTGCTTCAATGGAAGGGATATTGCCCTATTACCTTATGCTGTCCCACTGATGTAAAACTTAATGGGATTTCTAGTTGGGTTTATCACTCCAGGATAAAATCAGTTCCATCTATATCACCCAGTGGTCAAAGTCAGAGAGTGAGTCAGACTATTGCTGTGAACCCACTGATCACTTGGAGCTTCTCTTTAAGAAAATCCAACACTGTTCCAAAGACATAGTACATCATATAGGGTGTTTGCCTTGCATTTTATGGGCCAGATTCAATCTCTGGTCCATACAGTTCCCAGAGCCCTACCATACATAATTCTTAAGTGCAGAGCAAGGAGTAAGCCTTGAGCACTGGCGGGTATGACCCCCAAACAAATAAACAAACAAACCTAAAATCTATGCTGCACGTCTGTTAACTTTGAACATTTCTTTATAGGTGGGAACTAACAATTTATCTCACAGCAGACTCAATAGCATTCAAAAGGAAGGATTGAAAGTGTATGCTATGGTAGTGTTTTCTTGTTCTCTTAAACACTCTGCCCTTTCTGGGCCAGGGAAAACTCTGAATGGCCTAATATATATATTTGGTGTCTAGTATGTCTGATTTTTCTTTCTGTTGTCTAATCTAGCTAATTTTTCAGCTCTGAGATCCAACAAGCCTTCTCCTGCACCCCATTTTTACTAAGTTTACAAGTTTACTAAGCATACAAGTTTACTTCCTTATATAGGCAGGGGCTGAGCCCTTGTGTCAGCATGAAGAAGTTATAGAAAACAGACCTTCATCCATGTAGCCCTCCAGGGCTAAAGGGGGTGAAATCTCTAGGAGAGAATATTGCAGGCAGGTAGATAGGGGGCATATGGTAAGAACTATTGGGAAATTATAAAACTTAAAAAGAAATTGCACTGCCCTGAAGCAGTCCAAAGACATAAAGACCACATCCCACTTGAAATATAAATCCTGAGCTCGTTAGAGATGGAAAAAGTAAGACATAACCTAGATGCAAAACTTGAGGCATCTCTCTTAGAAAGGTATATGAAAACATTTTTCTTTTCAATTCCATATTTAAAACAGCATTCAGCAAATAAAAGCAATAATATTTATTATTGCTCTTACAATATCTGAAAAATTCAGTTTATATCACAATACAAATTTCAAACTTAAAAAAATTACTTTCTTCCCAACCCCAGCAAGGAAGTTTTATTTCCCAATTCTTCATTCCCCAGCCTGTTTGCTGTGGTTTCTGATATCCTTTTGAGGTTTGGCAGAAAGGAGAAGACTTAGGAATTCCAGAACATTTCTACTTGACTGATTCTCCCAGGAAGTCAACTATGCATTGCACTCTCATATTTAAGAAAAGTTGTCTCATCATTTATGAATGCAAAGCGGGAATTTATTCACCTCTATTCTATCTCATTATTGGCTCCTTCAATAGTCGTTAGAAATTCTTTGACCTCTGCTTTCTGAGATTTCTCTTAAGTATTCCTTCCCTCCTCCCTCCCTCCCTCCCTTCCTCCCTCCCTCCCTCCCTCCTCCTCCTTCCTTCCTTCCTTCCTTCCTTCCTTCCTTCCTTCCTTCCTTCCTTCCTTCCTTCCTTCCTTCCTTCCTCCCCTCTTCCCCTCCCTTCCTCTCCTCCTCCCCTCCCTAATTCCCTTCCTCCCTCCCTCATTCCCACCCACCCTCCTTCCTTCCTTCCCTCCTTCCTTTCTTCCTTCCCTCCTCCTCCTCTACTTCCTCCTCCTTCTTCTTTCCTTCCTCTTTTTCTTCCTCTTTCCCTCTCTCCTTTTAGGTATTAAAGATTTGCACTACAGCTACAGAGAGGTCATCATGTATATTGCTTTAGCTCCTCTCAGCACTCAGTTATTATCCAGAGTGATCATGTCCTACATTATTTAATGTCATAGTGATTCTTTCTCTATCCTAACTGCCCTCTGCCACCCCCACCCATCCCCAGCCACACTATGGCAAGCTCCCAAACATGGACAGTACTCTTGGACCTTGTTTTTGTTTTGATTTGATTCCAAAAACAAACACAGCTTTATTTTATTATGGAAAACATCTGATTTATGATAAAAATCTCATCTTTTTTCCTTCTCACCTTAAACAAAGAAATAAGTTTGCTCCCTAAGTCACAAATCACTCATTGAGTTCAGTTATCTTCTATAGTCAAACTCTCTGCAAGAACCTGAGGGTTTTTATGAACTTATTATGTGATTAGAGAGTTAAAAATCATCCAATAGCTCTTCGCCTTCTCTGCAAGTTTTTCATGATCTGAACCTTCAGGGGGCATCTAACATTACTTCATAAGTTGAATGAAATGAAGGTAGGAAGAAATTGTGCAACCACCTGTTATATTGAGTCATGCTTGATTTTTAATTTTTTTATGAGGATCACATTCTATATTGCTTTGATACAGTTGAGTTCTACTGGATTGTTAACTTCTTGCTTCATACAGCTATTTAGAACAATGTGTCACTGGGAAAATGGAGTGTTCAAGTCTCCAAGTCACATTATTGTATTTGCTTCCCTTTAAATATATATATATTTTTTTGCTTTTTGGGTCTCACCCAGCGATGCTCAGGGGTTACTCCTGGCTCTGCACTCAGGAATTACTCCTGGCGATGCTTGGGGGACCATATGGGATGCCGGGGATCGAACCCGGGTCGGCCGCGTGCAAGGCAAATGCCCTACCCGCTGTGCTATCACTCTGGCCCCTTCCCTTTAAATATCTTGACCATTGAATCCATTTCCACCTCTGACAGCTCTGAACTTCTTTTTATACTCCTATTTTGGTGGTGGGGGCAGGTGGGGGGCACAGAACTAGTTTCTTTGCGTCTTTACTGCTGAAGAATTAAGAGATCATCCAAAGAAAGGAACGTGACTTGCTGAGAATTTGACTTTCTTCTCCCCCTAGAGTGAAAAATTTATAATCTTGTTCTGTGTTATTATATGATTCCTTCTTCAGACGTTTGAAAAACTATAAATTATTTATCTCAGGAGCATCATTGGCCATGGAGAAATTACTTAACTGTAACTAAATTAGAAATATATCTTCAGGGAAATTATATAAAATAACATGTAACTACAATGATGGAACCTCTCCCAGAATTAATTGAAACATAAATATTGGATTGTAAATTAAATGAATTTTCCTGCTTATTTTTCATGTATAATGAAAATATTTTTAGTTTATAATTTTTTGAGATAGTTGTAGATTCACCAGTATTTGGGAAAAATGTGATACTATATTCATTTTATGCAGTTTCCCACAATGATAATGTCTTGCAAAACCATAGCACAATATCACAAGCAAGATGTTGACATGATAGAGTTAAGAAACAGAACAATTCTATTGTGAGTAGAATCTGTTATTTTCAGTTTGTAGTCACACAAGTTTTCTTACTGTCTCAGTTCTTAAACTCTGACAACTATTGGCCAGTTCTCCATTTCCATTGCTGTGTCATTTCAAGAAAAGACATAGTCATCGAGATTTGTTCTTTGCATGATTTACTTAAAATTCTCTGCCATTGATATATTCAATAATATATTGCTTTTGATTACTGAGTAGGATTATGTGGTTTGTATACACCACATCCTATTTAACAATTCTTCCTTTGAAAGACATAAATCCTTTGAAAGATTTCTCTGTTAATACTAGTCTACATTTGTCTGAAATAAATGCCCAAGTGAATAATTGGTGACAGGACAGCTACATTTTTATAACAAACTATAAACTCTTTGCAAAGTCAGTTATATCACCTTACATTTCTATAAACACTTTGTGTGCGATCCAGTTTCTTCTCATCTATTACAGCATTTAGTATTCTCACAACTTTTAGGTTAGCCATTTTGATAGTGGTATAGTAGAATTTCATTGTAGTTTTAATTTGTGCTTTCCTAATGGCTAACCAGGTTAAACATCTTTTTGAGTGTTTATTTTTATATCTATTTATAATCTCTGCTCATTTGTGTTACCCACATATAACTATTTTTTTCTGTTGCTATGAATTTTGAGACTATCCTAGATATTAGCATTTCTGTCAAAAATATGGTTGGCAAAAAAGTTATACTATATTGTATTATACTGTATTACAATTTGTCATCTTTTTTTCAATGTTTCTCAGGCAACAAGTTTTAATTTTGGTGACATTTAATCTAATTTTCCTTTTGTGATTTTGTTGTGAAATCTAAGAATTCTTTTTTCTTGCTGTGTATACTGAGAATTGAACTTAAAAATGTTTACATGTCTGGGTCTGGAGAGATAGCACAGCGGGTAGGGCGTTTGCCTTGCATGCGGCCGACCCGGGTTCAAATCCCAGCATCCCATATGGTCCCCTGAGCACAGCCAGGGGTAATTCCTGAGTGCAGAGCCAGGAGTAACCCCTGTGCATCGCCAGGTGTGACCCCAAAAAAAAATGTTTACATGTTAGAAAAGTTTCATGCTGAGTGAAATGAGTCAGAAAGAGAGAGAAGAGAGAGACAGACATAGAAAGATTGCACTCATGTACGGTATATATAATAACAGAGTGGGAGACTAACACCCAAGAATTGTAGAAATAAGTACCAGGAGGTTGACTCCATGGCTTGGAGGCTGGCCTCACATTCTGGGGAAAGGGCAACTCAGAGAAGGGATCACAAACTATAATGTAGTCGAAGGCCATGTGGGGGAAGGGAGTTGCGGGCTGAATGAGGGCTAGAGACTGAGCACAGTGGCCACTCAACACCTTTATTGCGGGCCGCAGCAGCTAAATAGAGAGAGAGAACAGAAGGGAATGCCCTGCCACAGTGGCAGGGTGGGGTGGGGGGGAGATGGGATTGGGGAGGGTGGGAGGGATGCTGGGTTTACTGGTGGTGGAGAATGGGCACTGGTGAAGGGATGGGTTCCCGAACTTTGTATGAGGGAAGTATAAGCACAAAAGTGTATAAATCTGTAACTGTACCCTCACGGTGATTCACTAATTAAGAATAAATAAATTAAAAAAAATGTTTACATGTTAGTCTATGTTTCATTTTGAGTTACATATTTTATAAAGAATGTTTGTTAAGTTTGTTTGCTTGTTTGTTTGTAGATGTTCAATTACTCTGGTACAATTTTTTGGTAAAGATTGTCTTTCCTCCATTTTAGTGCCTTGTACATTTGTTGAAATCAGTAGGACTTATTTATGTGGATCTATTTCTAGGTTCTTTGTTCATTTTAATTGATTCATGATGATTGTTTACCCCTTTACCAATAGCACACAACCTAGATGTCTTGATTATTATAGCTATATAATATCTCTTGAAATCAGGTACACTTATTCACCCAGTTTGTTCTTTTCCCAACTGTTTTAGCAATTGCAATCTCTTTTCTGAGTTTTCTGGATTTTTAAAAAAATTTTTATTAGTGAATCACCATGACTCACTACAGTTGCAGACTTACAAACTTTCGTGCTTGCGTTTCAGTCATACAATGGCTGAGTGCCTATCCATCCACCAGTGCCCATTTTCTACCACCAATGGTCCCAGCATCCCTCCCACCACCCCCACCCCATCCTCCCCCTGCCCCACCCTGCCTCTGTGGGAGGGTATTCCCTTTTGCTTTCTCTATCCTTTTGGGTCTTGTGGTCTGCAGTAGAGGTATTAAGTGGCCATCATGTTTGGCCTATCATCTACTTTCAGCCGATTCTCTCTGTTTTTGTCTCAGCTCTCTCAACCTCTGCCTCTCTCTCATAGATAAATAGAATCTCAGTCTTTCCAGTATTATAATGGCCATTGCTATCCTCCAATATTTAAATCTTCAGAATATTTTTCAACATGTGTTGTTCAAGTTTTCTTAGATTTATATTGATTTATATTATAACTATGTATTTTTTGTCAGTGAATATAAGTGTGGTTGCATTAATTTTAGTGCCACATACTTATTTTAGTATACAAAATGCATTTGACTTTTGTAGGTTTATATTGCAGTTAGTGACCTTGCTGAACTTACTTATTAGTTCTAAGAATTTAATTATTTGTTTTTAATGTTCTAGTGACTTTATATATTTAAAAATAATTATTTGTAAATTAGGAAAATATTTCTTCCTTTATAATCAACATACCATTTATTTCTTTTTATGCTGTATTGCACTGCTAAAACTTCTAGCAGTGAAAAGGGGGAGATGGTCTGGTAGTTTTGTTTCAGCTTTTACTTCAAGATTTTATTTTTGATTGTTTTGTTTATTTCTTATTGGACATTTCTGTACTGTTGGCATCTGTGCTGAGACTTATAGTGGAAAAATAATAACATTTATCAAAGATTTTGAAACAAAGAATTTTTTTGAAAATAAAAGCACTGGAGAAGGAATCTAGATATAATTCTGATTAGTCATCTATAACCTTATCTGCTTTTACTCAATAATTCTTATAATGTTCCTTTCTAAGACTAGGATCTGAACCAGAGTATCTCACTGCTCTTATACCTAAAACCTTAGTTTTCAGTATGGACAATTACCCATATATTGCTCACCTTTCCTGATCTTAGCATTGTGAAGCATACTAGCCAAATAAATTTTGTAAAATGACCTTCACATACACTGATTATTTTTATAATTGATTGAGATGTGTGTTTTTGGTAAGAATACCAAAAATAAGGTGTTATGCTTTTCTTTGAAAATAAAATAAAATGAAACTTCTAGCAGTATGCTAAATAAAGCTTGCTAAGACTTATTCTTCATCCTGGGGAGAATGTATTCAGTCTTTCACCATTAAGTATTTTGTTTGGTTTTATAGATACCCCATTTTCCAAATTGAGAAAAATCTTCTTTTAGTTCTATTTTTAGAACTTTTATCATAAAAATCCAGTTATTAAAAGTGATTTTGCCATATTTTTTGATCATGTGACATTTTCTTACTCTGTTAACCATAAATCTGTGATGTACATTTATTGGCTCTTTAGATTTATCCAGCATTGCTTCTTTCATTTTGTCATTATATTTAATTATTTTTGTGCATTTTGAAATATATATTCCAATACTTTATTAAGCATCATAATGTTTCTATATTAACAATAAACATGGGCATAGGTAGCACTGTAGCACTGTAGTCCTGTTGTTCATCGATTTGCTCAAGCAGGCACCAGTAATGTCTCCGTTGTGAGACTTGTTGTTACTGTTTTTGGCATATTGAATACGCCATGTAGCTTGCCAGACTCTGCCATGAAGGCAGGATACTCTCAGTAGCTTGCCGGGATCTCAGAGAGGGACAGAGGAATCTAACCTGGGTCGGCTGCGTGCAAAGCAAATGTCCTACCTGCTGTGCTATCACTCCAGTCCATAGGAATTTGTTTTTTTAATTCTCTTTGGTTTTGGTATGAGGCTAGTTTCAGCTTCAAAAATAAATCAGTAATTATTCCTTCAAATTTCTGGAAGATATATTTATTGTATAATTGGTATTCACTCTCCTTTAAGAGTTACATATAGTGTGCTCATAATAAATCTCTCTGAAGGGAGAATAAAACGACATGCCACAGCCGTGCCGCCAGACCCCTCGCCAGGCTGTATCATTGGAGCAACGCTGAGCGGGGAGGAATTCCCCCCAGCCATGAACCAATGGAACCAGTCCCAGTAGCCGAAAACCTCCAGAACTCAACCACTTTGACAGTCACAGCTGCTCTCCACACACTCGAGCTGAGCTTCACCCATGAATGAATCTATTCCTGAACATCTCATACACATCACTCATTTCCCAAGAGTAACGCACCACATTTCATGGGGTTTAAAGTAGAAGGCAACCAATCTTAGACGGAAACACATTTTTACAGATATACATATATATATATATATCATCATCATCATCATCATCATCATCATCATCATCCCATTGATCGTCGATTTTCTCGAGCAGTCTCAGTACCATCTCCATTTGTTGTAGCCCTGAGTTTTTGGCAGCCTCTCTTTACTCCTCTTTCCCAATAGTGCTGCATTGGAAGCTCTTTCAGGGTCAGGGGAATGAGACCCATCATTGTTATTGGTTTTGGCATATGAATACACCATGGGGAGCTTGCCAGGATCTCCCATGTGAGCAGGTCTCTCAGTAGCTTGCCAGATTCTCTGAGAGGGAGAACTAGGCTATAAGATATCTTCCAGAAGCTTGGTTTATGGTATCTGGGTGTTATATATACATATATATATATATATAATCATAAGGCTCAACCTTTAACAACATGTTAATAATTTCTTATGGAAGGTCTTAATGCCCTGTGCGTGAAATATAACAATCTTCACATACTTTCCTCTAGTGAACATTTTTGGACCATTTTCAGTGGTTTATTCATAACAAACAATACAAAACAAATTATTTCAGTCCTGGTTTGGGGCAGGATTTGGGGTTTGGGATGGAGACATAAGGTGTAATAGTGGTGGGATTGATATTCTAATATTGAATGTAATCAAATATTGTGAACTACTTTATGAAAATAAAATTTAAAAGGATCGCAGTGTAGACAAAAATGTGTTACATATAGTAAAACCACTATATATTTTTATTGGTAGATTTAAAATGATAAACTATTAAAGTTATCACTAATAGGGATAATTTTAAATTTTCATATTGATTGAATTGTAGGTTATGGTAGACTATATTGTGAAGGATTGATCTGTATCATCTAAGTAATAAAATTTATTTTTTTAATGTTGTTCATATTATTTTGTTATTATTACTTAAGGGGAAGTCTGGGGCTTGGGCTGCACCTAGAAGTGCTCAGAGCTTTTTTCTGGATATGTTCTCAGGGATAACTACTGACAGTACTCAGGGGTCCATATGTGGTTCAAAGAATGAAAATAGACTTGGCCACATGTAAGGCAAATGCCTTAACCCATGTACTATCTTTAATCCCCCACTAATATATTTTAAACATATGCAGTGTTATAATCATATTCTTAAACTTCATTTTTTACAGTGTTGATTTGTCTAACTAATTTTTCTTTGTCATTCTTAATAGAAGTTTTAAATTGCCATTTGATATTTTTCTAAGAGTTATCTTTTAATTTCATCAATTTTTACTATCATGTTTCTGTTTTAAATTTCATTGATTTCAGCTCTTATTATTTCATTTTTTTCAGTTTGATATGGGTTTATTTTTGGTTTTGTCTAGTAACTGAAGATAAGTCATACTATTTGTTTGAAATTGTTTCCTTATTATTTTGTGTTAAAATATTTTCTTCTGAGTACTATTTTAACCATTTCCCACATATGATATGTTTTAGCTTCATTTAGCTCAGTATAATTTTTAAATTCTTTCTGTGACATCTTTATCTTTGTCTTCTGGATTACTTAGAAAATTGTTTCTGAGTGTAGGTTATGTGGTTATGCTCTGCTATTGATTTTATCTTAGATTTATCTGATCAAATAACAATTTATATATAATGTTTTATAATATAATCTTTATCCTCTTTAACATATTAAGGTTTACTTTATGACTCAGGATACATTCTATCCTGATATGTATGTTTCTTGGGCATTTTTTAAGATTATGTATTCTATTATTTTTGAATATAGGGTTCCATAAATGTCTGTTATATCTAACTGCTTAAAAATGCTGATTTTGTATAATTATATATTTATATTTGTATATAAATATATAAATATGGAGACGTTACTCGTGCCCGCTCAAGCAAATCGATGAGCAATGGGATGACAGTGACAGTGAAAGATATAAATTCCTTTATATAGCTGCTGATTTTCTCTCTAGATGTTTTTTCAATTGCGGCCAGAGGTGTGTTAAGGTATGTTGATATCTTAAACAAAAATTGCATTTTTCTACTCCTTTTAGTTCTAAGGGGGCGGAGAGGATAGCACAGCAGTTGAGCGTTTGCCTTTCACTAGGCTGACCCGAGTTCGATTCCTTTGCCCCTCTCTGAGAGCCTGGCAAGCTACCTGGTGCGTATTGTATATGACAAAAACAGTAACAATAAGCCTCTCAATGAGAGATGTTACTGGTGCCCGCTCAAACAAATCGATGAGCAACGGGATGACAGTGATTTAGTTCTAAGACTTCTAACTTTATATATTTTGTACTTCTGTTGATTTCAAATATAAATGTTAAACACACATTTAGCATTGTATGTCTTCTTGGTGCACTAACATTATTACTTTCCATAGTGTATGAACCATATACCGTTCCCACAGTAATTGAGTGTTCCCTTTTCATCACTGTCACTGTCATTGTCATCTCCTTTCTCATAAATTTGCTTGAGCAGCCACCAGTAATGTCTCCATTGTGAGACTTGTTGATACTGTTTTTGGCATATCAAATACGCCACGGGTAGCTTGCCAGGCTCTGCTGTGCAGGTGAAATACTCTCCGTAGCTTGCCCGGCTCTCTGAGAGGGGTGGAGGAACCTGGGTTGGCCCCGTGCAAGGCAAAAGCCCTACCCACTGTGCTATCACACCAGCCCCCTTTTCATTACATTCCCAGCAGTACTACCAGTTAAAAAATATATCATTCTCACTGGTATGAGATGATCTCTTCTTGTTATTTTTTATTTGCATTTCCTCAGTAATAAATACTAATGAGCACTTTTTCAGTTGTTTACTAGCTATTCATAACTCTTCTTTGGGGAAGTATCTGTGTATTCATCTCTGTTCCCATTTTTTAATTTATTGGATTGATATTGTGCGTTTTGTGACTTATTTATATAATTCAGATATTAGCCCCTTATTTGATGTATTGAGGGGTCTGTTCCATCTAACCTATTTTGTTGAGTATTTTTAATTAGGAATATATCTTAATTGTCAAAAACTTTCATTGTATCTATTAATATGATTTTAGAATTTGTACCTTTCTTTTTCTTAACATGCGGCATCACATTAATGGAATTTTGTATATTGACTCCTCCTGGCATACCTGGGATGAATTCCATTTGATTTTGTTACACGGTATTATACCCCTCGATGGTTCACCACCACATTGTGGCCGGGGATAGCAACGGTGCCAACTGGCGAAGAAGGAAACAACAGGTACTGCCCAGAGATATAGGGAGGTGTGTGTTTGTCAGTGTGCAGATTATTACAACACACCATTTGACCATATGCTTGCATTCAGTAGACTGGGAGCACCTGTAAGCGTGATTAGAGGCCACCCTAAAAGCCTCCCTCACTCTAGGAGAGACAGGCAAGATACCAAGGATATTCCGCATTCATGGCAGAGCCTGGCAAGCTACCTGTAGTGTATTTGATATGCCAAAAACAGTAACAATAATGAGCCTCATTCCTCTGACCCTGAAAGAGCCCCCAATATGGCAGCATTGGGAAGGATGACAAGAAGAGGCTGATAAAAATCTCAGGGCTGAACTAAGCTGCCAAAACAAAGGACTTAAATGACTGTCTACACTTTTAATGCATGTATGCTGGCATCAGAAGCATCCATCGAGGACCTGATGGTGCGAACGCAGAAGATCAAGCACAACATCATTGGACTGACCGAGACGAGAAGTTATTGATCATATCACACCATTTTGGGCACTGGAGAAGAATTGTCTCTAGGAATATGCGACAGTAGAAGTGCTGGTGGTGTTGGTGCCCTTGTCAACATGAACTTGGCCATGAGCATCAATTTGTTTGAATACCTAACAACCCGAATCAGAAGCTTACGTTTGAATAGATGTGGCTCACTGCCGGCCGTTTCTATCTTCATCGTCTATGCATCAACATACAACTATGACGAAGAAGAAACTGAGAAGTTCTACATGAAGCTGGAGAAGTTCTATAAAGAAGACCACACCTCTACAAGGTCATTGTCGGTGATTTTAATGCCAAGATAGGACTGAAAAGGTCACCGAAGAACTCCACATCGATATCCACAGCCTAGAATGGATGAACAGGTTGAGACACTGTCTGAGTTCATCATGTCGACCAAAACCATCCATGCTAACTCACAGTTCCATAAGGCTGAATCTAGATGTTGGACATGGGAGTCTCCTGGTGGACAGTGAAATTGACAGTTACACAATAAAATTGACCACATCAATATGTTCAATCGAAGGTTTTGCCTAACTGATGTTGCTGTTGTCCCAAAATTCCAAACAGGATCAGACCACCATCTCCTTTATGCAAAACGCAAAATTCTATTTCATGAAGTGGGGAGAAAGGGCTGCAAAGTTTAAGAAAAGAACTCCCAGAATGACCACCAACTGGGAGCTCTTTGGCACTATTGCAGCAATATGGGAAGATGCCATCGTTGACAACATCGATGAGGAATATGATCGACATGGATTACATGGAGCAGCACTTCCATGACTGTTCGAGGAATGCCGAGAGTGAAAGCCACAAAAAGACGCCTGTCTTCGGAAACTCTTGAGCTCAGTTGCCAACATACTTGAGGGAACAATAAAACCAGGTAAGTAATTCCAACTTGGAATTTGATTCAAGTTCATGAATTCTTTAAATGTTAAGGAATATTATTTTCTCTTAATCTCAAATTTATTTCAATTTTATGGTAGATAATATTTAGTTATTAAGTATTGATAGTAATTTTTTGGTCATTCATATGGCAAGCTCAAGATCTACAAGACAGCATGTAAGCAGAGTAAGATGAGAATCTATACTAACAGAACAGGAACATATAATGTGCAGTGATAATCCATACACAGGCAGTGAGATTTAGATCAAGTAGCTGCAGATATTATTTACAGTGCTTTATTCTATTTTATATTTGATTATTTGTATTTTATAAAACAATTTGTATGTATAGCACTACTCAGTATTTTCCATTTTTCTTCACATTTTAATACTTACAATTTAAATTAAAATATCATTTTTTTTCACACCTTCTCCAGATGGAGCCCCGGCGACACTGAGCTTCTACTAACATGGCTCCGGTATTCGGGACTGGGACATCTCCAATCTGAGGGGGGCACTGTAATGGGGCGGCGCCAGCCCAGCTTCCAATTTGTCCCGGCCGCCGAAGTCATGCCTTTGGCCTACCCTCAGCGCCATCTTGCCACAACCAGCAGTGAAGTATCAGGGCCATTCTGGCAGCACCACAAGCCAGAGATTGCTCCGAACCCCAGATCGTGCCAACAACACCAGGGTGCCAGATGGAGAAGGTACATCCAGCACACCTTCTCCAGATGGAGCCCTGGCAACACTGAGCTTCTACTAACACAGCTCCAGTATGCGGGACTGGGACATCTCCAAACCTTTCCTGATATACAAAATATATGCTCAGGAATGGCTCCACCACCCCTGAGCATCCATTATTCCAGAGGCACAGAAACCAATCTCAGAATGCAGCAGCTGCTGGTAGATATACTTCTGGACTCTGAACTAAGCTATGGCCCCGTGCAGCCCTGGGAGGAGAAAGGTTTCTGTCCCTTGGCCTTTTCCCCCCTGCGACAACATGGCAACCGCCATCATTCTGAACCAATTGGACAGAGAGGTAAAAGTTTGCAGTGATGGGAGGGATGTATGGGGAATCTTGCTATGGGGGACACAGAACCGGCCCTACCTCCTGCCCAAATGAGACCCCAAGTGGTCGCCCATGAACAGCTACTTTGCTCCTGAAAAGCCATGATTACAGCACCACAAAAACCAATCTCGGAATGCAGTGGCTGCTGGCAGAAATACCTCTGGACTTAATACCAGAATCCCAAATCTGGTCACTTTCGAGACCATGCAACATCATATGCTCTTTGTTACCAACAATATAAAACATACAATCTAATGATGCCATTCCGACAGGTCTGACTGTTGGGGGAAAAAACTCCAAATAAGGATAGTGAGTTTCCTGTTGAAAATTGAATGTAATCAAAGTAAGGAAAGAGTAAAGTGAAAGTCATCTGCCACACAGGCAGAGGGTGAGTGGGAGCAGGGGGGTATGCTGGGGTTATTGGTGGTGGAACATGTGCACTGGTGAAGGGATTGGTGTTTGAGCATAGTATGACTGAGACTCGATCCTAAAAACCCTGTAACTGTTCTCACAGTAACTCATTTAAAAATAAATAAATAAATAAATAAATAAATAGAAAATTCTGCCTCTAAGCAAGCAGTTAAACCAATGTTGCCAATTGGAAATAAATATGATCTGAAAATTTTAAAAAATATCATTTATTTGCATATGAACAAATTTAGGTTATCCAATTAATTATGTAATTTAACAGGATAGGGCATTTGCCTTACACGTGGCCGACCCAGGTTCGATACCTCCGCCCCTTTTGGAGAGCCCAGCAAGCTACCGAGAGTATCTTGCCTGCACCGCAGAGCCTGGCAAGCTACCCATGGCATATTCAATATGCCAAAAACAGTAACAACAAGTCTCACAATGGAAACATTGATGGTGCCTGCTTGAGCAAATCGATGAGTAATGAGATGACAGTGACAGTGATACAGTGATACAGAATTTTTGCCAAAAAGGAGAGCACTAATAGAAGAACTAAAAATTTTAATTTAATATAGTCTTAGATTAAAGTATCAGTGTTTACATGCAGTATGGGGAAGAAATCTGATATACTAGAATCCTTATATATACTCCATTATTAAATAATATTTACTGCCAGGCATTAAAAATATCCCATGTCCCTTTATATGAATTGAGGTGAATTACTAAATTTATTCAGCTGGAAGATAATAAAATTTATAATGACCTGACAATAGTAGCATTTGTGCTTATCATGGAAAGCAAATGTATGTTCACTTTGCTTGACTATTATGTAGGAAGTAGAGCTTTATAAAAGCATATTCATATCACAGAGGTTAGTTTATAGAACTTACCTCTGCCACTGCCTAAGAGACTGAATAATACCATAATTTATTTACAACACTTAAGTTTTTATAATTTTTGCTATTGTTTTTTTAATGGTCTAAAGGTCCCAGAAAAACTGTTTTAAGTAGTAAACACAAAGAACAGAATACAGAGGATTTCAAAAGAAATAAGAGATGTTAAAAGTATGTTATAGGAATATATGTCCCTTTCTTGAGTAGATTAAATCATGGAAACTAGAAGCAGGTCTAATAACAGCTATAATTTCAAAGAGGATATTTTGAGATATTTGCAACAACTATAATGTGAAAATACCTGTGATTTCCATTGGTGACAAAATCACTTATTCTGCCAATGCTCATGTGTTTTAGTGCATATAGTCATACTGGTGCAAAATGCTAAATTGTAGCTGGAAGAGAATGAAATGAAGAAATACTTTTGCACCCAAATTCTCAGATTTCCTGAATTTACCAAAGATCTTGTTGGGTGGGATAGATGTGGGGGTAGCGAGCTTCTATGGAATGTTAACTACTCCTAACAGAATGTTAACTAAATTTAGAGGGTACAGATTATTTTTTTAAACATTTTAAATGCTTAAGCATTAAAATAATAGACACACATATTGAAAGAATAAATTAAAATTAGGGTTATCAAAAACTTCCTTTTATGTGCGCTGATGTTTAAATGTATTGTTTTCAATGTTGGACACACTGACGTTAACTGGCATATATTTCATTTTTACATGGGAATATGACAGATACATTTTTTCATTTCACTCCATTGATGCTATTTTGTCCATTTGGATCTTATTGACTGCACACACTTGAGTTTCTAATTCCACTTTATTCAATCAGTCCCCTGGCATTTTAAAACATGAGAGGATAATAGATGCTTGTCTGTAAACTTATGCTTACTTTTCACTTCCTTGGGGTTATGTTTCTAGTTAAAAGAAATACTAGTCCACCATGTTTGGCATAGGGGCCTATTTCCAAGATTCAGGAAACCAAATGTAGCAGGAATGTTAAGAGGGAGGGACAGAAAAGAGGGAGAGATAAAAGGGTTAGAGAGAAAAACAGAGAAAGGAAGAGAGAGAGAATAGAACCCCAGGGCACATTCAAATGTAATGGGAACATAGGAATCTAGTTTCAGACTCCAGGCTTTATAACAAATATACCTAGAGATATGAAAGGCTGATTGTGATTGGATTCTACCAACAGTGGTGTTAGAATCCACCATTAAAGTACTGCTTCAAGATAGATGTATTCAGTTCACCTTACTACTTTGATGTATTTCAGTTATGTTCTCAGGTCTACGTTCTTGCTTAATCTCTGAAATGCTTTCTACCACAGGACAGTTGATACTGTGTGAAGAATCAGCAAAATCAGTGAAATAAAACCTGTTTTCTTTCTCATTTGCCTCTTTTATCTAACCTGTTTCTGAATTTAGTCATAAAGGGGATTCTTCTCTACAGATCTGTCTCTAATAACACTGGCAGAAATCTAGATAGAGCATGAGTTATAATTGTGTACCATGTCTGATGAATCTCCCCTAATATGCCTGCATAAAACCAGAGAAATTTCCTCACTTCTTTCAGCTTCACCTTGAAGTCAGTCAGGAAGCATCTCTGAATAATTTCTACGTGGTAGCCTTCTTCAAGTTCCAGGCCTAAACTGAATCCCAAATAGGAAGAAAGAAAATAATGTTGGACTTCATTATGCAGAAGTGTGTGTGTGTGTGTGTGTGTGTGTGTGTGTGTGTGTGAGCATCTGAGAAAGCAGAAAACTTGAGAGCAGGTATGAAAGACTTTAGAGCAAATTTTCATTACAACCGTCTGTCTAATGCAACATAGGCTGGTGACATGAGTTCTTGCATTGTTTCAAGGTGACATGAGTCCTTGCTTTCAACAGGACAGGAATGTCAGCTCAGAGTGTGTGAGCATTTCAAGGAAGATGGAACTCAGGGCAGAGGAGGGATCCCTTGATCTCTTTCGTAGGCTTGAGCACAATGAGAAGAAAAGAAGAGGGAAGCAAAGAGATGAAGCAGGAAGCGTTGAAACAAAATGGGGAGAGAGAGTTAAAAGCAATTTCCAGTGGCTGATAGATTTCAGTTCATCACTGTTGATTTTGAACGAAAACCTTCCTTCCAGCCAAGCAGGCAGACTGAGTTGCATTTATCAGATGTGATTTTTATCAGGACCCTCCATATGAGGTGGCCAGCAGTCACCGTGGAACCTCAGGGCCTGTGATTGGCTTTGACACATCCAGCTGCAAGGGCTCTTATTCCAAGAACGATCCTCTTTTTCAGATGGCATTGCGTTGGCACTGATTTTGATAGCCAGCTTCAGTCAAGAATCATAAACTTATTGCACATTTAAAACTGTCGGCATGAGAATCATTCTCTCCCTCTTTTCTCTCTCTCCCATCATTTCACAGGGCTGCAAGGTTACAGAAAGGTCTAATCAATTGTCAAACTCTCTTTTATCACTGAGAAGGAGGTGAAAAAAAGGGAGAGAGACTAACTGCCCTACTGTAGGGGGTTCTCTGACTACACAGCACCCCTTTCCACATACAATGCCTCCGTGATTAATGTCCTCCGCCTCAGACCTTGTTAAAACCTGTTCTCTCAAGCAGCCTGGTGGGGCTCAGTGAGAGCAGGGCCGAGGTTGCATAAATCAACGTGTTCTCACAGCCCCCAGGATATCCATTATAGATGCCAGCTGGATGGCTGGAAGATAGAGAAAAATGAATATTGTATCCTGTGGCCTTTTGCCTCTAATGACCACTTTTCAACATTTTTGAAGGCATGATTAAATTTTGATAACTGGGGAAGTCACTCTGAGCAGGCTGAAATAGAGATAAATTGACGGAGGGTCTGACATCTCAGTGGAGAGCAGGCAACTAATTAGTGTGTGAAGCGCACTCTGAAAGAGATGTAAAAGGGAGGCAGGTTTAATCAGAGGCGCTGCTGAGGTGCAGGAATAGTTGGGGATAATTGCGGCCTAGGTAGAAATCACAGGCTCAGTGAGCGGCTCCTTCTGTCTGCTTGATTGGCAGCCGCTGACCTAGTGGCCGGCACCCTTGAACCCTCCCTGCACTAACAGCCTTGTCAAAGCAGTTGTCTTCCAGCTCCCCGGACCAGCTATTTCGGCGGTTGAGCTGGGACCCCCGTTTGGATGGGCTCTGCGCCCCCCCCCCCCCGCAACAGCCCCGTTATTTCCAAGGACTTGACTTTGGCACCTCGTCGCCCCTTCTCACCTGAAACCCGCTAGAGCACTCACCCAGAGTTGCTCCTGGGGTTTTTTTCCCCAAAGAGACGCGTTCAAACTATTTGTTCTGCCTGATGAGGGGCGACAGGGCTAGCCTGTGCTGGAGGACCA
Source organism: Sorex araneus (assembly GCF_027595985.1). NCBI lineage: Eukaryota > Metazoa > Chordata > Mammalia > Eulipotyphla > Soricidae > Sorex > Sorex araneus. Next base: position 87,250,618 of record NC_073302.1, on the reverse strand, counting down.
GGCAAAGGGAGGCCCGCGGGGAGCAGAGGGGAAGCGGGGATGTGTTCCTGGGACCCGTGTGATGTTCCTTGCAGCTGCCTGCAGAGCACACTGCACGGAGCACAGAGCAGGGGTGGGAGGAAGGTACTTCCCTCCGCTTCCCGGTGGGGTGTGCTGACGCTCAGCAGTTCCCGAGCGAGGCCCTTGTCCCCTCAAGGACTGGCTCGATGGTGCTGCCAGGAATCTGTGTATTGATCAACCTGTTTGAGTCTCGGGAGGGTTTTGTCTCTTGCTGGCAGGAAGAGTCGCGTCTCACATTTGGGCTTAGGAAGTGATCTCCTCCTCCCCTCACAAAGCTGCATTAACTGGTGGAAGTTACTGGCACCCCCTTACAATACCCAGGGGAAAGGAGGTTAGATGGAAGGAACCAACACTGCAGAGTGACAGACAGGGAGCAGGCAAGGGACTGGTGTATAGTTCTTCTTTCTTTGAAATGCATTCAGGGCAAAATATTGTAATTATTGTTAAAGATAAGGTTCCAAGCCCCCACTGTTCTCATACCACACTCTCCATCGGAGTGTCCACTTCCCCCCACCACTGTCCCAGGGTCCCATCCTCTCCAGCCCAGGCCCTGCTCCACCCTTTGTAAGCACAGTTGTGTAGCTCATTCTCAGGTTCTACTGTCTTCAACCATTTATTATTCACCTTCTATGCTTCTTTACATTTCACAGATGAGAGAGATCATCCCATGTCTGTCCTTTCGCTACTGAGCAACTTCACTCAGCAAGATACTCTCCAGATTCACCTGTTTAGTGGCAAATTGCAAGATTTCATCTTTTTTCTTAAAGCTGAGTAGTATTCCATTGTACCACAGTTTCTTTATCCAGTCATCTGTTCTTAGACACTTGGATTGTTCCCAGGTTTTGGTTACTGTGAATAGTGCTTCAATGAGGCTTTCTTTATTTAAGGCAATGGAATACTGTTACTTCTCCATTTCCTTCCTTTTCTATTGCCTTCTTCTCTTTTCTCCTTTCTCCCTTTCTCTTCTTTTTTCTCCCCTCTCTTCTTCTTTTTATTTTTTTTTCTTGGTCAAGTACTTACTATTTTCTCTTTTTATCAGTTACTGGACTATGAAAATGTGTCTGTCCCAAATAAAGGTAAATAACTTTCCTTCCTTCCTTCCTTCCTTCCTTCCTTCCTTCCTTCCTTCCTTCCTTCCTTCCTTCCTTCCTTCCTTCCTTCCTTCCTTCCTTCCTTTCTTCTGTCCTTCCTTCCTCCCTCCTTCCTCCCTCTTTCTTTCTTTCTTTCTTTCTTTCTTTCTTTCTTTCTTTCTTTCTTTCTTTCTTTCTTTCTTTCTTTCTTTCTTTCTTTCTTTCTTTCTTTCTTTCTTTCTTTCTTTCTTCTTCCTTTTTTCTTTTTTCCTCCTTTCGCCTTTTTTCTTTCTCCCCCTCAAACATAATACACACACACACACACACACACACACACACACACACATACACATGAGGCTTGGTTATTACTCAGTGGCCCTAAGCATCTGATTCTTTAAATGTATTGATCCTATATTTGCTATGTGCTTGGCCAGTGGGAGCCACTATGGCTTACATTGCAATCAGCTGCCTGCATAGTGAAAAAGTACATTCAGGGTACTTAAACCACAGCATGTCAGCCAAGAGCCTTTTTTATTCTAGCTAATGGGACGCTTCACTCAATCCCATCCTTAGATACTGACTTTAAATGAAGACAGAGGAATAATTGAAGAATAAGGGTTTTGCAGGGAATTAGAGACTCAAGGCTACATGCTATCATTTCCAATGTCCTGACTTCAGACATTTCATACACTGGGAGATGCCTGCATCCTTTTTTTACTATGAGTAAGTATAAGAGTTTCTTGCCCACATGCCTGGTTGTCTTCCTCGGGGCCCCTCAGAGGAGATGGGCTCCAGCTACCCTCCCCACCCTGAGCACAGCTTGACGGCCGAAGACCACCGGAAGCTGTGCTCTAGGCCCCTCTCCACATGTTCGGACAAGTCTCATGCATGAAGGTACCCAAAGAGGAACCCAGGTGTGTGTAATCCTATCAACAGCCAACATCCAGAGACTTAAAAACAAGCTCTTATAACCCACTTCTCCCTCTGGGAGAAACTAGCAAGCTACTGAGAGTTTCCTGCCCACATGGGACAGCCTCACAAACTTCCCATGGGGTATTCATATGCTAAAGCCAGTAACAAGTTAGATCTCATTCCCCTCACCCTGAAAAAGCATCATTAGTAGGAAGGCGGAGGGGAGAGAGGCTTCTAAAATCTCAGGAATAGGATGAATGGAGAGGTTACTGAGCCCGCTCGAGAAATCGACGATCAATGGGATTTTGTGATTTGTGATTCGTGAGTAAGTATGGAGGTTGGGGGATAGAGAAGGAGGGAACTGAGTTACAACCAATGCCCAGAGGTATTAAGGGGATATTCCTGGCCCTGTGTTCATGAGTGGCCCCTGGAGGGAACCACATGTGATGTTTGGGACTTAAACCAGGGTCAATATTCCTTCTTCATATTTCAGTTGGGAAGTGTTATGCAGAAAGATATAGAAAAGCAAAACACAGACAGTAGCTGGACATTGTGTGCTACATAGTGCTCCAAAATCTCAGAAAACAATTAAAAAGTCTTCTTTATAAAATGGAAATAAGAGGAGCTGAAGTGATAGCATAGCAGGTAGGGCATTTGCCTTGCACGCGGCCAACCTGGGTTTGATTCCCAGCATCCCATATGGTCCACCCAGCACCACCAGGAGTAATTCCTGAGTACATGAACAAAGAGAAACCCTTGTGCATCGCTGGTGTGACCCAAAAATAAAAAAAAATAAGAACATTCATGGATACATCAGGAGCACAGAAGAAGGTGTCTAGACTTCTGCCCCAGAAGCAAAAGCTAATGAGTATTCACACAAAATTATGCCACTGATGAAATAGCACAAGTTTATCCAAATGAAGATGGGATGAAAATGAGTTCCCGATAGTGAATAGAGGGTGGTCTGAAGGAATGCTGTACATCCACTGAGCACTTGCTCTTGGTCCCTGGCTCTCAAGAGCATTACTATAGAGGCAGATGGAAGTCATACTTTGAGAGGATTTAAACTTAAACCCAGTGCTCATTTAGTGACTGTCACATAGTAGGTGTTCATTAAATATTGTATCAATGATGAGTTGGAGAATATATGAGTGAGAAACCTGAATAGGAATGTGGAATTTTTTTTTTGCTTTTTGGGTCACACTCAGAGATGCATAGTGGTTACTCCTGGCTCATGCACTCAGGAATTACTCCTGGCAGTGCTCAGGGGACCATATAGGATGCTGGGAATCAAACCTGGGTCGGCCACGTGCAAGGCAAATGCCCTACCTGCTGTGCTATGGCCCCAGTCCCCAGGAATGTGGAAATTTTTTGAGAAATGTTTAAACAAGGGATGCAGCTGGTAATGTGTAATATGAAGAATGGTTCAAATTAGAGTGATATTTAAACTCAGGGTGCAGGATAATTTGATCAAGAAAAGGACTGAAATAAAATTGTGCCTCCAGGGCTGAAAAGGATAAACAGAGATGTAAGGGAAAGTCCTGGGGTAAAGTCATGGTACTCATATGACCGAGGGACTGTGCATGAGGAAGACATGTGATGCTTTTAGGATGTGTGACTTGCATAAGATGGATATTGTACAGCATAACTATTTGTTGATTGTGAGAAAGAGCTAAGACTAAAAAGATTGGGAAGTCATACAGTTCAGCCAGGTAAGTGCTCATTGGAAAGGGAAGTGAGGATGAGGAAGGGGAAGGAGAAGGAGAAGGAAGTGAGGAAGAGGAAGGAAAAGGAAGTGAGGAAGGGGAAGGAGAATGCCAGTTGGATTATTTTTCACCAGCATCTCACCTAAATGTTCTATGTTGGGTCTGTGGGCATACTCACCTCAGCTCACACTTTGCTAGTATTCTATGAAATTTTAATAAGCATGTGAAATTACAGTTATTGCAGTTTAGTAAAGTTATTATGATGCATATTGTCATGTGTTAATGTTTATTATACTATAATTTTGTATAACTATGTGGCATAGGGTATAATTTTATTGGAATAGAAAAATATATGAGTAGCACATCAAAAAAGACAAAAATAAATAGAATATATACATCACTTTGTCACTGTAATTACTGTAATCCTGTTGCCCATTGATTTGCTTGAGTGGGCACCAGTAATGTCTCCTTTTTGAGACTTGTTGTTACTGTTTATGGCATACCGAATATGCCATGGGTAGCTTGTCAGACTCTGGCGTGCGGGCAAGATACTCTTAGTAGCTTGCCAGGCTCTCCGAGAGGGGCAGAGGAATTGAACTCAGGTTAGCCTTGTGCAAGGCAAACACCCTACCTGCTGTGCTATTGCTCCAGCCTGAAAAAATGTATACATATACATATACATATATTTTCATTTGGTTTTGAGGTCCCTCTTGGTGTTGCTCAGGGGACACTTCTCATTTTCTTCTTAGGGATCATGATTGGTGAGGCTCAGGAGAGTATTGGGGGTTGTCTACATGCAAATCCCATATACCATTCCTCCATCCCTCCAAAGGAAATAGTATACATACATCACACAATAGTTTTTTATTAAAATATTACTTTGTATGTACCAGGCATTTGTTTAAATGTTCTGTAAATATCAATTTGCTCTGATACTGCTACATGGTAAGTATAATAATCTTGTATATTATGCAGATGTGGAAACTGTGGAGTTTATTCCATTCAACCAGATAGCTAGAATTAAAAGTCTAGAGCCAGCCAATCTTCATCTTCACAGTTCTTGTACTTACCCTTTTCTGCTGTCTGATTTCCTTAGAATTGTGTGGCTAATGACCAATACAGGAAATATTGAGTTTCCTGACCCAAAGACTACCTATTTACGAATGATGTCACAGCTATTAAATAGTTTTATAAACTTGGAGACAATGTTCAATGTTCTGGAGGATTTCTTTTGACTACTGAGGATATATTTTTGTTCTTTTTGGTTGATTTAATGTTTAATGTTTTAGCAAATACAAAATAGTTAAGAAGTCATCACCAAATCATTTTTGTTCAGAGATCACTCTCTTCTTCTCCCAGGATATAAAGGTTAGCTACAGGGGCAGGGTACTTGAAAAAGTTGGGTTTGTTAAATGAAAGTAAAACTCTAAAAGTAGTTCAAGAACTCCTCTTCAATTTGGTGTTATTTTGTATATTTCTGAAAACACTGAAGCTACCTAGGGGTGAAGAAGAGATTCTGGTGTCAGTGCAGCTAAGTTTGAATCCTGGCTTCACTTGCACTATTCATGAGACTTTGAGAAGATTATTTCTTACATTATTGGTTCCCTCAACCATCAGATGGGGATATTAATGGTTTTTAACACTGAAGGTTATTTGAAGTTTTATTCTGTTGTATTGTATTCAACATATCATTTGTAATGTATCGACTTTGTTGTGGGGAATTATTTTGGTATTTATTATTGGTTTGCAGATTATTGGTTCTGTCATCAGAGTCCCCCAATTAATTCCCTTTCTCTTCTTGCCACAAACTGACCTTCTTCAATCTTGTGTTCCCATTGCATGTCTTTGAATTGTTAACCTAGCAAAGATAAGGGTCAGAAAACATGCCTTGTTTATCACATGATACTTCACATGAAATAAAGTAGGGCCTTATGATAGAAGATTTCAAGCTCACACTTCTTTCCAACTAGACTCCTTGCACCCAGAATCAAGCAAACAAACAAACAAGATGTGACTTAAGAAGCATTCGTAAAGGTCAAGAGCAGGTTCTATCCTCTGATCTGGGAAAAATTGATAACGTTTACTGTGAAAAACACATGATATCTTACAATGACCATAATTCCACATCAGTAGTATTCTGTTTCTCGTTGTACTTTATGTGCACAGCATAGAACCCTCAGTGGGTCTCTCATTTAGATATTTGAATTCCTGTGTTGAATTGCTCTGATGATATACTTGAAGCAGGACAGTAGAATGTTGTGATGAGAAAGAGCTTGCAGTCTTGTTTAGAAATGCAAAGAGATGGTGATTGATTGAAAAAGAAAACTCAGCTTCGGTCAGCTTTACTATTGTCATTCTCTACTGGCAGTGTACCTCAAAACCTATGTCTGGGCCTGGTTCAATACTAATATATTCACACAAACCACAAATGTTCTTTCACTTTCATATATACCCAGATGATCATCATGCTAATTATGATGTGAAAGCTTTGGAGTACCTCCCCTGACAATTTCATGTTATTCTCTATCCATGCCCACTTCTTTCTTGAGGAAAAGTTATAATGTCTCTTACTAATATACAGTGGTTTTTGTATTCTTAATCTTTGTGTGACGGAATCTTGCATAGTCTTTTGTGCAAGATTTCTTTTGCTAAATCTTGTGCACAAAATTCATTGGAGGTCTTTCCTATTGTGGTAATGCATTTGTCTTATAGCTGTATGAGGGCAGAGTCTCTTGCCCCCATGCCTGGCAGTCTCACCAGGGCCCCTCAGAGTGGGGCAGGTTGAGTTTGCCTCCCCAACCCGAGCAAAGCCCCGGCAGCCAAAGATCTTGGGAACCCAGCCACAGCCATGCTCAAGGCCCCTCCCCACATGCTCAGATGAGCCTCACGCATGAAGGAACAGGCAGAGGAATCCAGGTGTGCGGGACCCAGGGAGATCTCCAAGCCTGCTTGGATTGGGACTGGGCCTCCTCCACCCAGATGCCCCATTTTCCAGTAGTTTGGCAGCCACACCCACAGACTGTCCCTGGCACCCTGTAATCCCATCAACAGTCAAGATTCAGAGACTATAAAACAATTGTCCTGGAAGTGCACAGCCACAAATGCGGCCCTGTGACCTATTATAAGCTAGTTATCCCTCTCAGAAAATATGGCAGGTTACCGAGAGCATCCTGCCCACACAGCAGAGCCTGGCAAGCTCTTTTTGGTGTATTCAATATGCCAAGTACAGTAATAATGATGGGTCTCATTCCTCTTACCCTGAAAGAGCCTCCAATGAAGCACCGCTGCAAAGAATGACTAAAGAGAGGCTGCTAAAATCTCAGGGCTAGGACGAATGGAGACATTACTGGCACCCACTCAAGCAAATTGTTGATCAATGGGATGAGAGTGATACAGTGACACAGCTGTATAAGATTATTTTATATGCTGAAGTGGCTATATATCCATTTGGTTGCACTGTACTTATATCTAGTGTTTGTGTTGCTTTGAGTGAAGATCTATGAAGTTTCTGCAGATGGCATGCTCTTACCTTATTTGAAAGTATATATAGGGGTAAGGTTCTGGGTCATCTTCTGATATAAGGCTAAGTAATTACATTCAGTATTATCGTCAACTTCTTTTATAGAGTGGTTGTTTGAGCACAACTTGCTTTTAATTAATCAATTAACTTTAGTAATTAAAAATCCCACAATCCCTCCTATGAATGAAATAAGAATGACTAACCTTACTCTACATATGAAGAAAATGGATTCCAGAAAAACTGCATTCTTATATCTATCACTAAGCTGGATTGGATTTTGGCTATATGTAGCAATTCTCAGGGCTTGTTTCTGATTTTGTACTCAGGGATCAATCTTGGTGAGCTCAAGGGACCACATGGAGTGTAGGGTGAGGGTGGGAAATCAATCACAGGTCAGGCGCAGGCACAGAAAGTACCTTACCTGCTGTACTATTACTCGGGCCCAAAGTTGGAAAATGTCTTACATGGAAGTAAGCTGTAGTTTTGAAATTAAAGAAACCTCTCCCTGATTTGGTTTCCTTATTTAACAACTCTTTTATATCATGTAGTTTTCTACAATCAGAAAAGGTGCTTGTTAGGCATTCACTGGGACAAAATAGGAACTTTCAAATTCTGGCCAGAAGAAAATTTGCATATTCCACTTCTGCCAAAGATATTTGCTGGCAGAAAGTAAAACTCCCTGCCGGACATAAATGTTGGCAGGATCTCCTCTACAACTTGCTTATACCTTGTTTGGCACCTGAGATTCTAGATTTTATGTGCATTCAGGGATAACACATGGAACTCTTGCACAGATCTTCACAAATGTTTCCCTTTACTTAGAAGATAATCTATACCCTTGGCCAGAAAAACGTGTCCTATAGATCAACAGCAAGACCTTAAGGAGATCGTTAGAAATGTGAAGTCTCAGATTCCATTCTGTGCTCATCAAAATGTGAGAAGTAATGATTTGTACAGCTGCAGATAATGAGTCACTTCTTGCTTTGGGGGATCTTTTGAAATGTAGTTTTTCATCTTTGAGTCTCAGTTTCCCAGTCTACACAACTGGGAAACTAGTAGTGTGTATTTTTCAGGGCTATAATATGAACTGAGGATAAAAATAAATTCTAGACAAGTCTTGGTGTTCAGTCAAGTAATAGGTGCTCTTCTTAGAGGTACTCTCAAACAGGATGGACCCTTGTAACCTTCTCAGTGGTAAGACGTGAGCCTTTAACTATTGTAAATACTCTGTGCCCAGCAGTCAGCCTTCCTCTTACCTGTGCCAGATCTGTAAGAGAATTAAGTGTTTATAAATGTCAAGCCAGAGTTGGAACTGTCCCTGGAAGTCACCCAAGCATGCAGGCCAGACTCCAGTTTTGCCTCAGCTGATGTTCTTTGCTAACTGCTCTCTGTAAACTACAAAACTTAACTTGAAAAAAATACAGAGCTGCAGCCATTATAATAAAAAAAACCACCTGCCAGGATAATGATTAGTCTTCCCAGGTGCAGTTTGTTCTGCCATAGGACAGGAGCATTCATGGGCAAGAGGAGGAGGAGACTAAGAAGGAGGAAAGGATTGGGAAATTTGACATGTCAGAAATGTTGGTGTGTATAAACATTGCTCATAAGAAAATTAAAGACTTTAAAAAAAATTGTTTTCCCAGATGAGTTGTCTTTAAAAGTGAGATGTCTCCAAAGTACAAATTGGTGCAGTTATATTTTTTCTAGTTGAATAAAAAAAAACCCTTTAGATTACTCAAGTGTATTCAGCACTGATAATTTTAGAAGTATTTGAAACATGGACTGGAGCGATAGCACAGAGGGTAGGGCATTTTCCTTGATGTGGCCAACTTGGGTTCAATTCCTCTGTCCCTTTTGGAGAGCCTGGCAAGCTACTTAGAGTATCCTGCCCACATGGCAGAGCCTGGCAAGCTACCCGTGGCATATTCGATATGCCAAAATCAATAACAACAAATCCCACAATGGAGACATTACTGGTGCCTGCTCGAGCAAATCGATGAACAATAGGATGACAGTGCTACAGTGCTACTTGAAACATTGCCTGCCTGGTCATTTTCTGCAGGGTTAATATCAGTGGAAGAGATTTAAAAACTATAAATTTTATTTGATAATTGTTTTTTCTTTTCCTGGTACGGGTTTTCACTGGGTGATTGCTGACTTTGGTGTCAGATTGTACAAGAAAACAGTTTAGAAAATATGATGATAAAAGCAGGCCTGGCCAATTTCATAGGACCAGCAGCAGCTGATGACTTAATTGTCAAATTGGTGAAGGGATGTGATACTTATGCTAAATTATTTAAAAAATAGCTCTCAGTGTAAGTTTTCAGAATTCCGTCCATTCTCTTGGAATGTAAAATAATAGCAACAATTTCAGTAGAGCAAGGCTTAAGAATAGTGAATTCACGGCAAATTTGAAATACAGACTTTCAGCAGCTCTGTGGAACTGAGGTGCTGAGAGGTTGTGAAGCAGACAAAAGGAGATGCAGATTACGCAGATAATGAGGGCAATCAATAAAACCTGATAGCCAGCAAGGACAGATGTTTCGGCTTTAAATGATTTGCTTCTTGTCGTGGTGAGAGGCAGTGTCACTTGCTTCTGGCTGTGCACTCAGGATCACTTCTGGTAAGGCATGGGAATCTCACCAAGGTCAGCGTGATGCAAGGCAAGTTCCATACCTGCTATACTAGTTTTCCAGCTCCACAAATTAAATTATTTTACTGGAATTATACTGATATCTTTCAAGCACCTCTGACAGGTAATTTATGAACATGTGCCGCAAAGCTTTGTTGCATAATATTCATTTGAAGCAAGTTAAAACTATGATTTCTTTTTCTTTTTGGGTCACATCCGGCGATGCACAGGGGTTACTCCTGGCTCATGCACTCAGGAATTACCCCTAATGAATAAGATAGCTAGAGAAATAGATAGTAAGCAAAGCATTAACAAATTTCAGAGCTTTTTACAAATAGTGCATAGTAAATATTTGGGAATCTGAGGTACATGGGCACATCAGGAAATACACAGGAAATCAGGGATTAGAAATTTGGAGAGGTGCAACTACCAAGGAGACTAGAAAACGATGCTTAAAAATCTGTGGATGAAGCCCGCCCAGACAATACCCCAAGCGGCCACCCACAAATGGCTCCTCCACTCCTGAATGGCCATGATAGGAGGCACACAAACCAATTTTGGAACCCAGTGGCTTCTTGCAGAAATGCCTCTAGAATGTGAACTAAGCTATGGCCCAGTGCTGCCCCAGGAGGGAAAGGTTTTTTTCCCTCGGCCTTTCCTTTTGCCTGGAGACTGCCATCTTTTGGCAGAAATTTCTCTGGACTTAATTACTTCATCATCATCATCATCATCATCCTGTTGATTGTCAATTTTCTCAAGTGGTCTCAGTACCATCTCCATTTGTCCTAGCCCTGAGATTTTATCAGCCTCTCTTTACTTGTCTTTCCCAATGGTGCTGCATTGGCAGCTCTTTCAGGGTCAGGGAAATAAGACCCATCATTGTTACTGGTTTTTGCATATGAATACGCTACATGGAGCTTGCCAGGATCTCCCATGCGGGCAGGAAACTCTCTGTAGCTTGTCAGGTTCTCTGAGAGAAAAAACTAGTCTATAAGAACTAGGCTTATGGGAGCTTGGTTTTGTAGTCTCTGGATGTTGACCCTTGATGGGATTACACGGCACCGGGGCAGTTTCTGGGTGTGGCTGCCTAGCTACTGGAAAATGGAGGATCTGGGCAGAATAGAGCCAGTCCCGATCTGCTCAGGCTTGGAGATCTTAGCCCTGGATCACGCACATCTGGGTTCCTCTGCCGGTTCCTTCATGTGTGAGGCTCGTCTGAACATGTGGGGCCTTGAGCATGGCTGTGGCTGGGTTCCAGAGGTCTTCAGCTGCCGGGGCTCTGCTCAGTGTGGGGAGGGAAACTCAACCCACTCCCTCCAAGCAGCCCCGGAGAAGACAGCCAGGCTGGGGGGGGGGGGGCAAAGTCTCTTGAATACGCTACAGGGAGCTTGCCAGGATCTCCCATGCCTGCAGGAAACTCTCTGTAGCTTGCAGAGTCTCTTGCCCCCCCGCCCCGCACCTGGCTAATTACTTAAATTACGAAAATACCAGAAATCCAAAACCAGTACCAGGAAAAGAAAAAACAATTATCAAATAAAATTTATAGTTTTTAAATCTCTTCCACTGATATTAACCCTGCAGAAAATGACCAGGCAGGCAATGTTTCAAGTAGCACTGTAGCACTGTCACTATGAAGAGCAAAACATCATATGCTCTTCATTATCATCAATAGAAAACAAATGATCTAATGATGCCTTTTCGGCAGGTCTGATTATTGGGGGAAAATTCCAAATAGTAATAGTGGGGTTTCTGTTGAAAATTAAATGCAATCAAAGTAAAGAGAGAGTAAAGTGAAAATCATTGGCCATACAGGCAGGGTGGGGGGTGGTATAGGGGTATACTGGGGTTCTTGGTGGTGGAAAGTGTGCACTGGTGAAGGGATGGGTGTTTGAACATTGTATGACTGAGACTTAAACCTGAAAGCTTTGTAACTGTTCTCACAGTGAATCAATTAAAAAAAAAATTCATGGATGAAGGAGTAGCAGACAACTAATAATTAGATTTGCACGTTGATAAAATTCTTTCTAAAATCATTCATTAACTGGCAGAGGGCTGGAGACTTGGGAAGCAGTAGGGGGGTGATATAACATGAAAGTATCCTCTCAAATCCATCAACTATATCAAAGAAATACTGCCATCCAGGTGAGTTCAAAGCAGCACACAGTAAGAGACTCAAAAAATCAGGTGTATCTGCTTTGCATCAAGGACTATTAACTTTTCCCTCTCTGTGTTCATGTTCCAAACTGTGCTTCTTAATTTCTTGGAGTAAGGGCATTTGTACTGTAAATGAATACCCCGCCTCTGTCGCTGGTCCAGGTGTCTGGCCAACTTCAGATGTTGCTCAGCTGCTGTTAATGTTTTTTTTCCTTTTTCATCAGAGTCTTGCTATGCTGGCTACTCTGTGTATTATCAACTGCTCTTTTCTGCCAATTAAGCCCCAAAGATAAGAGCAGAAAACTAATATGTGATTCAATAGAATCTTTGCAATATTTAAAAGTTCTAATATTAAGGACTAGATTGGTTTATTGAGCATTCAATTTAAGAACCTCAAGTGATTAATTTAGGATTTTCCATAGGACAGGTATTGTTTGCTAATTAGTTAATTAAGTAACAAATGATTATTGAAAACATGCATTTGGATTAAGCAAGCTGCAAGAGAGATAAAGATATCTCCAAGGCAATTAGCTCACTGTAATTTTAGTGATAAATGTGTAATTAGACTCTTATTCTAAAGAGATTGTTTGCAATAGCTTTTGCAAGCATTAAACAGGCATGTAACAAGATATTTACTTATATAACAAGCAAAAATATAATACAAATTCTTATTAGGCGTTAGCTGGTGTGTTCAAATGATACCTAATTTGCTAAAAGCAAAAAACTTACAAGTACTAGTACTTAAAAATATAATCCATTAAAAGCTTATGTAACTAACTTAATTATATTACAACTAGATTTATCTCCAAGCCTGTTTATTTCAGCTCTTACACAATTATCTGAGATTTTAAAATGTATTATGACTTAATAGCCAGCATTTATGCATTTATGTATTCACCACCAAGGGGATTACTACTCCATCGCATAATGAAAACCTCCCCATTCCTTTAGCAACAACTTGTTGAGAGGAAAATAGATTCTCTTCTTGGATGTCTAGAACCTACTACAATTCCTGGCACATGCACTCAATAAATATGTACTAAATTGATTTGAGTCAGCAGAACCAGGAAGTGTACATTTTTTAAGTATATAATTCTGTTTATTACCATTTCATTGCAACCCTCTTGCTTCCATTGCCACAGATGATGCTCTTTTGTATAGTTTTCTCTCTCCAATCAACATCCTGATGGGATACAGCTGGAGAAATTGTTTTACAAAAGAACTACTGCTGATTGGGAATGATTTGGGGATGATGATGATGATGATGATGATGATGATGATGATGATGATGATGATATACCAGCAAACAGTTATTAAGGGTTTACCATTTCCCAAGAGCTCTTTTTATTGTCTACCTAGTTTAAGCTCATTAATTATATTTTTATCTTAGTTTGTAAATAGAGAAACTGAGGCTTCCAGCAGGTACATAATTTCCCCAAGATTACACAGTTCAGATTAGGAGTCATGATACAGTCTTAAGGACTATAGCTACCTTTCTTACGTAAGATTGGCTTCTCTTGAAGAGGTCCTGAGATGCAGCTAATTGTGCAACTGGCTTGTGTGAAAACATACCTGGGGGAATCATTAAAGGGAGTGATCCAAGCAGGACTGGGTAGGAGGCAAAGTTAGCAAAGAGGTGAATTCATCTGGAGTCCAGTCTGCGAGTTCAAGGAGTCCTATTTTGAGACCTTGGGGACAGGAATTAGTAGACAAGAATTTGACTTCCATAAACTGTCATAAACTCCCAGGGAATAAAGAATAATCCCACAGGTACATTTTGGTGGGAAATTTAAACAGAACATAAACTTGTTTCTAGTGCTGATTCGTTCATACTGACTTTCAAAATTAGGATTCATTAGTGGTAGATCATAAATCAATAGAATCTCTAGACCAGATAAGACTCTAAAGAAGGGGAATGAGCCACACTCAGCTGTGCTCTGGGTCTTCTCTTGGTTCTGTGCTGGGGGTTGCTTTTGATGGTGTTCAGGGACCAAGGGGTGTCTAAACTGGGGTTGGATGCATATAAGACAAGTATCTTAGCACCAAATGACTCTTTCAATTAAATATATTATTTTCAGGAAAACAAATATGTACAAATAAGGAATAAATAGGGATGAAATTGGACTTGAAAGAAGGATAAGCACTTAAGATGCTTTAAGATTCCTGCAGAACTTTCATAAACTAAATTAACAAGTATGGAAGCAGAGTCAGAAAACTTTATCTACACAATTTCTACAACCTGTAAATGGCAGACTTATGCCTCTCACTCATGTAATTTAAAGCCTAATATTATGGCATTTTTTTCAGTTTTGCCAATCTTTTTCAATCTTTTTCTTCAGTATTTGCAATCTAAGTGGTTTGCTTGAACATTTTGATCCAATGATCATTATTTTTTGGTGCTATTTCTAAATGCTCACATAGCACCATGTGCCTTGGGTCTTTCTCTTGAATCCTTGACGTTTATTTAAATCTCTGATTTCTGTTTGGTCTACCATTAGCACATGCCTATGAGAAGTACTTGGGGCATTCTGTGAAGTTTATAAAGGCAGTAAGATCACCTTAGCACTATATCCAGTGGAAGTCACAGCAAACAACTAGCTTAAGACACAGTGCTGAAGCCTTAATGAAAAAAACCATTAAGCCATTTGATAAGGAGAATGAAATTAAAGATTTTGATAGGATGCTCATCATGAAGGAAGGAAACTTAATTCTTCAGTGGAGTCATGTGTTGCTCCAGAGAACATCAGGCAGACAATAGCCAAATTGCCATTAATTCAAGCAAAGTATCACTGGAACAAAATAATTTTAAGAGTAGTCAATAATCCAATTGATAATATGCTAGTGAATTATCCAAGAGTTTCTATTGCTAAATCAACTAATTTCTCATTCTCTTTCCTTTCTCTCTTTCCTTAGATGAAACTATAGATGCCTTGCATGCTGCGCTTCTACTGTTTCCTTTTCTGTTACTTAAGCCACACCCAGTGGTGCTCAGGGTCCAGGGAGTGCTGGGGTTGCATTTGGCCAAGATCAGTGCAGGCATATTACCCTGGAGATCAAATGCAGGCTTCTGGCCTCTGAAGTTTCAGTTTGTTGACAAGGTCTGCAAAAGGTGGGGGGGGCGCATCTGTTTTCTCTGTTTTTCTGCCTTTGTGCGTAGTGTCAGAGAAGCTTGGGGATCTTAGTAATGTTTTGTATATACTGCCTTACTGTCATTAGTAAAAGAAATACTTGCAATTATATCTTAAGTGGGGTATGTTCCCTTTTCCTTCTGAGGCAGTACAAAAAGGACATGCATAACTGAACAATACTGGGGTCTATTCAGAAGAATAAGGAGAGAATGGATGATGTTAGGAAGAATGAGGAGAACGTATATGATGGATAGATAACCAGAAAAGTAGGTATCAGAATAACAGTGATATACATGTTAAAATATGCCTACTTATATTTTAGCTAATCTTATTTATTGGTTAGTAACATAGAATTTCTATTCTGTTGTATAATTTGCATCCTCAAATACCCAATATCAGCCTATAGAAAATTTTTTCTTGCTAATATATCCAACAGCTTGAGGCTTTGAGAGCAAATGTAAATCCTTCTTGCTAAGAAATTTCCAAATGGCATGATAATCCACTATAAATAATTTTGATAGTGTTGTAAACACTGTTTTGAAAAGGGAAGATATTAAATATCCTCTTATAGCCTGTAGAGGAGCATGGATTTTGGTATTTGTCAAATCAGTACTTGAACTTTCACCCTATAATTTTAATCACATATCACTTTACACTTTACCTTTTGTTTGTTCACTTATGAGATGGGGATCATAGAATTGTTTGAAAATTGAGTGGGATAAATACCTGATGAACAAAAAAATATAGCAATCATTTTTAAATGTAAGTACAAAAATGGGATAAGGATGGTGGGGAAGAATTAGCATGCTATCACTTAAATAACATAAGCTTTTTATTGCAATTCACACTGGAATACAAGGATTAGTTGAAGAAAACTGAGGTTTGACACAAACTCAATTCTGTCACAATTTTTAGTGAAAGATATGAAAATAATCAACTGACTTCAATATTTTATGATATGATTCATGATATTATCTTTTTGGCTTTACAAGGGAATATGTGAAGAAATTTCAAAGCATACAACTTTCACATAATCCGTGCACTGTGGCAGATATTAGGTAACAAAAGTAAACTTAATAAAGTAGATATTTGTATGCAAGTGTTTGTTCTTCATAAAGGACAAGTATGAGGGACAATGTGTTAAATTTTTTATGCAATAAGTGCTAGTGTAATAGTACAGTGGGTGAGACACTTGCTTTGCACACACCTAACATGGGTTTGTACCCTGACATCATGTATGGTCCCTGGAGAAACACCAGAAGAAATCCCTGAGTGCAGAGTTAGGAGTAACCCCTGAGCATCTCCAAGTATGACCCCAAAAGTAAAAAAATAATTTGTATGCGATGTTTTATGCTATAAATGAGAAAGTAATCATGTATAGAGATTAATAGTAGATAAACTCATATTAAAATATATCACAATTTTTCTTTCCATATGTGAAAAATCATGTTTATTATCAAAGAGTCACTATTTTGAAATATAAATCAAGAGTTGTAGAAAGTATAAAAGTTAAGACACTTTCCTTGTAGTTAGGTGACCTCAGTGACCCCTGACACTGAATGTGGTCCTCTAAGCATCACCAAGAGTTATCCATGAGCAACACTTCCAGATGTGCACCCCCACAAGAGAAAAATAGCAAACCAAAATATCAATGATATTGTTTCACTTCACTGAGAATGACAGAAGGAATGGAAGCAATCAGTGTTGGTGGAGATGCAGTGAAAAAGTGAAAAAGGAAACCCCATTCACTATTGGTGGGAATGTCCACTTTCCATATTAAACAGCAGGGAGATCCCTCAAAGAGGCAGTAATAGAATGCTTTTTTGTCCCAGCTATTTTTGACACTGACCTCCAAAACAGTTATTTATTTTAATTTATTTTTGCATGCAAAAAATATGTGCATATTTGTGTTTACTGCAGCACTTCATAAAATAGCCAAGATCCAAAAACCATATAAATGTCCAATGTCAGATATTTGGATAAAGAAGTTGTATATATTCATGGTGGAAATACTATGCAGCTGTAAAAAAATAAAATCATGCATTTTGTTACAATATGTTTAAAACTGGAGACTATCACACTAAGTGAAATAAGTCAGAGAGACAAAGAAGGACAGATACTGGATGATCTCATTCATTTTTGGAATACACACACACACACACACACAAAGGAATAGGTCGCATCAAACAATGGCAAATCATTGACCTTAGATTACAAAAGTTATTACCGAGTAGTAGAAGAGCAGAGAGGGGACATAAAAAGATTGGACTAGATTGGTGTAAGGACAGTGCTGGAGGGTCATGGCACTCTTTGGTGGTAGGGGGTAGAGTAACTTTTATGTGAATACAAAAACTTTAACACGAATTTAATCATGTTTTTTGTTTGCTTGATTTTGGAATTTGCTCAATGATCAAAACTGATACTGTTGTCATCTCTACTATACCTTTTTGCCTCTCCCTGATATATTTCCAGGAGTGGTATTGCTGGGTCAAATGGGACCTCATATCTCTTCATTCTCAGCAATGGAGAACAAATTACCAAATGCTTTATTTTCAGCAGGTTGACTTTAGGGGGGAGGAACTCCAAATCAATAATAGTGAATTTTTTGTTGAAATATTGAATGTAATCAAAGTAAAGTGAAAGTAAATTGAAATTTACCAGTTACACATGCGGGGTGGGGGGCTGGCGAGGTGGGGGGAAGGGGGAGTTATACCGTGATTCTTGGTGGTGGAATATGTGCACTAGTGAAGGGATGGGTGTCTGAGCATTGTATAACTGAGACTTAAACCGGAAACTTTTGTAACTTTCCACATGATGATTCAATAAAAAAAATAAAATTAAAAAAAAAACTGATACTATTTGGGGGACCATGTATGGTGCTCATGATTGAACCCAGGACAGCTGTAAGACAAGTGCTCTAAAAGGCCTTTCTAGCTTTCTGATTCTATTTTAATCATGTTACCTAAACTTTAAAATCAATCAATTAATAAAAATGAAAAATCACCAATTTAACAAAAACTATTTTTTTCTGTGTGGAAACTTGAAACTTTTGTCCTGAGAATAAGAAATTAATTTTAGCTTATTATAATTTAGCTCATGATATATGACTTGGAAAAACTCAGACTCTATCAGATTTCATTTATTTATATACTAAGCATTACTATTTTAAAATTTATTATTTTTACAATTTTAAACCAGGCTATTGGTTGAGGTGATAATAGCATTTATTTTAACTTTGTTAAGGCATATTTACTTGATTGTCTAAGCCAAACTTTTTGCATTGGTAACTACAAATAACCTGTCCACACTAAACACTTTAATAGCATTTATAAAAACATCTTTTATTTTTATCACAGCCTGCTTTCTATTAGCAAGGAGAATGGAGACAAGCGTGGAAGAATATATAACATCTGAGTTAAGAGTCACTGAGTTCTGGAGCAGAACATCAGTGGAATAAAGTATGAGCTGTCTAGAAATTCTAAAATTTTAAATAGGGTGATCCAAATGGTGTTAAATGTTTTTAATTGGATGGTGATTTTGGAGTCCAGAGGCATCTTTGCTGTGTGTTGTTCTCTTCCAACATTTATTTGTGAATCTCTTGATCATGGCCAGTTAATGAACTTAAATGGTGCTAGGAGAGAGTTCATGGGTGTGACTGCCAGGCTCCCCAAAACACAGGAAGATGGGGGTGGACGTCCATTTCCAACCCCATGTGAACCTGGAGATATCAGTCACAAAACACGCGTACCTGGGGTTTTCAGTGGATTCATGTGTGATGGGCTCATCCCCAGTCTGTGAAGACTGGCCATGAACATGGTGGTGATTGGATTCTGGAGGTTTTTGGCTGCTGGGGTTCTATTGGGGCAGGTGGTACCAATAGAACCTACCCCCTACGATGTGCCCTGGCTGAAGTCAGCCTGGTGCCAGGTGAGAAGGCATTCTGCAGTGTGTTGCTCTCTTTGGAGATTTATTTGTGAGTTTATGAAAATATCTTAATCTCTGAAGTCAATTTTTTCTGCACCAACAATAAAACAAAATGAAGGCATGGACTATTAAACAAACATTAATGATTGACTCCAGTATTTCACAATATTCTATTTGCTTAATAGGGCGAAAGCAATTAAAAAACTAAAGTCTTTCTCAAAATATTTTTATTAACTGATCAAGTCAGAGCTTTTCATGATACTGGATACAGTAAAAGTGAATCAAGTAACATTACTAATTTTCAATGAAGAAAAGCAAGATAAAAATGTGCTGTTTCAGTCCAGTTATTTGAAGGAATATTAAATCATATATGACATTAAGTAAGTGAATGTAATTTTACTCTTTAACACAGAGAAGGATTAGATATAAACATGTTTCACATGTGTAAGGCTTTGTGTTCTATTCTCAGCTCTGCCAAAAGTAAATAAATCAATCATTTAATTTATTTACTTTGAGGACTCAAAAAAATCTTGAAATATTTATCATTTCTCCCTACCTCCTTATTCTGTTATTCCTTTCTTCATATAACTTCACATAAAAATAAAATATATCTTCTCTTATTTTTGTGTAATTTTCTGTGTCACAGGAGGACCAAATATAAATTACGAAGAGAAAAAATGGGGTCAACAAAGTATTCATTCTAGAGAATATATATGCTCAGAATTCAGTAATGAATCACTTAGAAGGGAAAATTTAATATTTATGTTTCAGTGTTAATCTTAAGTGTGAAAAGGAAGAAAGTGGGTAGAACAATCAGAATGAAAGTTTGTCTGGAGTTTACATGACTTGACTTTTTTGACTTTTGGAGATTTTTTTTTTTTTTTGCTTTTTGGGTCACACCCAGCGATGCTCAGGGGTTACTCCTGGCTTTGCACTCAGGAATTACTCCTGGCAGTGCTTGGGGGACCATATGGGATGCCGGGGATTGAACCCGGGTCGGCCACGTGCAAGGCAAACGCCCTACCCGCTGTGCTATCGCTCCAGCCCTGACTTTTGGAGCTTTTTGTTCCACTTTCTGCTTCTTTCCTGAAATTCAACTGATTGAAAAGGTGTGTGGCGGTATTTTTTTCTACTACATAGTACTACACCTAAACAATTTAAAGATAATTGATGAGTTTTCAGTGTTAAATTTGTACAATGAGAGGATTAAAATATTGCTGTACGTACCTCAAATGCTGAGGGAAACGGCAGTTGGATAGAGAAGGGACCACCATGACAAAGATAGTTGGAAATGATCACTCTGGATAAGAACTGGGTGCTGAAAACAGGTAAGGGAACAAACATGGTAACTTCTCAGTACCTGTATTGAAAACCACAAGGCTCCAATACTGAAGTGGAGAGGCGAGGGGGGGGAGGAGAGGGAGGGAGGGAGGGAGAGGGAGGGGGGAGGGAGAGTTTGCCATAGAGACAGGCTGAGCAGATCATGGCATGAAGAAAACAAGGGACATCGGTGGTAGGAAGTAGGAAATGTACACTGGTGGAAGAATGGGTATTGGAACACTGTATGGCTGAAACCAAACTATGATCAGCTTTGTAGATCTGTATCTCATGGCTATCCATTAAAAAAATAAACTTATGAAAATAAAATATTACTGCAACTTGGATGGAAATGGAGGAACTATGTTAAGTGAAGTAGATCAAAAGAAGGTCACATACCACATACTTATTCTCACATATAAGTATGTAATATTCTTACATACTTGTCTTTGGTATTAGAAAAGCATGACAAGGAATGGAAGGTATCAAAGGTGGGCAATCACTTGACCCTATATTATAGAAATGAAAAGGCCAGGAGAGGAGGGGAATGGAGGAGGCTGTAAGAAGAGGTGGATGGGAGATTACAGGGAAAGGATCAAAGGCCTGGGAAAGTTGGTGATATAGAGATTACACACACTGACACACACACACACACACACTCACACACACTTGACAGAAGCAAGATTATGAGAAATGTCTATTACTGCCTTGTGCAGCACTGTAGCACTGTTGTCCCGTTGTTCATCGATTTGCTCGAATGGGCACGAGTAACATCTCCACTATGAGACTTGTTACTGTTTTTGGCATAATGAATATGCCATGGAGAGCTTTCCAGGCTCGACCATGAGAGTGGGATACTCTAGGTAGCTTGCCAGACTCTCTGAGAGGGATAGAGGAATTGAACTCGGGTTGGCTGTGTGCAAGGGAAACGCCCTACTTGCTGTGCTATAGCTCCAGCCCATTGCCTTTTGTATTAGTAAAAATTCTCATCCAGACTTGGTTATGGATATTAATAAAGATACAGAGACAAAATCTCATCCTTTATTCATCTTAATCCACTGAGATCAAAATTTCTCAACGTCTCAGAAGGTCCCTATCTATAAAATGGCCATTTACACAATAACTACAATCTTAACTACATATTATTTTAGGTTATTTTTGTATATGTTATAAAGGAATACAAATCTTGTAAAAAGTGACAAGAAACCTTTGTTTATGCTTTTAGCTGGTGCTAAAAATGTAATTATTAGGCTCATGTTAATGTACTTCAACCAAAGCATCAAAGCCTATTTCATCATATTAATTTAAACCATCTATTGATTATGTCATGTTAACCAAGACTCCGCCTGAAATCCTTTTAACTGACAAATGATTAGAAATGGCAAGCAATTACATCCTAATTCCCCAATATTACTAGATTTCATCTCTTACATATGCCGTTATAGTCTGAAAAATGGGAGAGATGCTTAAAATGGGAGATACAAATACATTTTCAACAGCAGCCTAAAGATTATTGTTTATACCAAGACACAAAATTTTATCTTCACATTTTAATATGAAGCTTATCTCACATATCTAGAGGTCCTCCATATTGATGATTAAATACCAAGTTATCTAATGTATTTATTTGGATGAGAAGAGGAACTTACATTTAGTATTCCAGTAATACAAGCAACACTTTGATCTATGAGGCATTGTGAAGGTGCACGCACATTGAGTACGTGCACAGTTTTAAAGAATTCCATCCTTTGAAATTTCAGTTGAATATGTCAAAGTTGAGCTGCAATGAGCCTCATCTGAGAATGAGAAAGCCCCCAACCTCACTAATAAAACTTTCAGATTTTTTGATTGAATGCCATTTGAAATTACCCTCATCATGCTCATGTGCAGTAGGTAGTATGCAGTAGGGTTGCCTCTCGACATGACCCTATTAGAGATTGCCACTTGTGAGGAAATCTATTCAAAAGCAGAGGCTGTATTAAGCTGGATACCAGGTCAAATGACACTATTTGGGGGAAAAATGGAGAGGTACTTCAGTCTAATGACTTGTGAAAAGTTAAGTAACAACAAATTCCATGAATATGAAATTGCAGAAAGAATGCTCTCATCACCGCCTTTATCCCTCAGCACTCTGTGCACGGGAGCTGTGAGGAATTAGAAGCGGCACCTGCTGGCATGCCTGTCTCTCTGAAATGATGCTTTTAAAGACTGTGATTTTAGAGCATTTAAGATGGAAAGGGAATTTTCATTTGGGGTTTCTCAAAGTCCTTCCTTCCTTCCTTCCTTCCTTCCTTCCTTCCTTCCTTCCTTCCTTCCTTCCTTCCTTCCTTCCTTCCTTCCTTCCTTCCTTCCTTCCTTCCTTCCTTCCTTCCTTCCTTCCTTCCTTCCTTCCTCCTTCCTTCCTTCCAATGAAAGGAAGGTAGAACGTGCACTTTGAGTATTCTGACACTTCCTACCTACTTTTGCTTATAAGAGTCTTTGTATATTCACATAGCTGACTTTAGAGAACTATGATTATTTTAGTTAGGATCTGTGGGCATCTCTAGGGTAGGGCAGAAGTAAACTTGATTTCTGCATAAATACATGATGGAAATCAGTCTGGTATCCACCTCTTATTTATATTTTCTGTTTGAAATTTTATTTTTTTTCTCTCTTTCTGAGGGCCACACCCGACAGTGTTCAGCACTTACTCCTAGGTTTGGCTCAGGAATCGCTTCTGAAGGGTTTAGAGAAACACATGGGATTCGGGGATTGAACCCGGGTCAGCTGTACACAAGTCAACTGCCCTACCCAATGTACCATTGCTCCTCTAATTTTAATTTTTATGAACTGTTCCTGAAATATAATTGTACTAATGTTGCACAGTGGGTATACAGTGCATTATATCATATCATGTAAACTGTTTACACCTGAAATATACAGCCCACTGATTTTTCACAAATTAAACATGCACGCACACACTTGTACAAAGATATAAGGTCAGGTAGTTGCCTGAAGTCTCTCTCTTGCCTCCTTCCAGGCTCTGCCATCTGCCAATTTGAGTCTTGTTTATAATTTTTTTATAATTTTTTAATTCTTTAATTAGTGAGTCACCATGAGGGCACAGATACAGATTTACACATTTTCGAGCTTGTTTTTCCCTCATACAATGTTAGCAAACCCATCCCTCCATGAGTGCCCATTCTCCACCACCAATACGCCTTTTCCCCTCACTGAGTCTCCCAGCCATTGGTGCCCGCACGCTCTGCGCGTGGCCTCCATACCCCATCTCCAGCCAGTGTCTAGCGGATTCGTTTATAATTTTTTGTATTTTATATTAATTTCTTCATCACCATCATTGTCTGTTTAAACTATATGATTTATCCATGCTCAATGGATTCTTTAGGCTATTTTTAGCTTCTGCAAACAGTGCTGCTGTGAACATTATTCTTGTGTGGATCTTCAGAAAAAAACATAGGTATGTGTTTATTTTGTGTGTAGAATGAAGAATGGGCATGCGTATGCTGTTTGAGCCCAGGTGCTGCTTATGCCCATGTGCCTTCTTGAGATGTGTACTTTCATGCCTTCATATCTAGGTATGAAAGGCTCTCTCTCCACTCTGCAGAAACTCACGTTCTCTCTTGACCACACCCTCTCTCTGTCTCTACTTCTCTATCTCAGTTTCTTCCTCTCCCTCAGAACTTCCAAATAAAATCTGTAATACCTAAAAAAAAGGAAAAATAACGGACCTTTTGAGATTATGTTGTGTATGAGTTTATCCTGAGTAAATAAGAATTCTTTTTTTTTTTATTTTGTCCTTTAATCTGGAGGCCACTCCCAGTGTTACTCAGGGACTATTCCTATCTCTGCTTAGGAGTGACCCCTGGCCATACTTAAGCAATCATATGCTGTACCAGGAATTGATACAAGATCGGTATCAAGATCAGCCACATGAAAGGCAAGCACCTACCTCCTGTACTCTGGTGCCAGCATTTTTGTATTATCAGTTAATTCAGTCTTACAGAACCAAAAAGATGCACAAAAAGACATTTGTTTGTTACTGGCTGTATTCCCAAATCAGCTTGTACATTGCTGTTGAAGAACAATCTCTCTCCAACTCAGAGTTTTGGTTTTAAAAACTTATTTATTTTATGTTAGCATTCCATTAAGTTGCCCCCTGCCTTTAGCTTCCCTTTCCTTTGATGAATTTTGTTATGGGACATTGAATAAATAGCATCTAGTTGGCTGTGTTTTGCTCCCAACAGCTCCAAAGCAGGAAGAATGATCTGTCTTGAGTCTCTTATTTCTATTCTGGCCTCCAGGTTACCCATTATTCTGTGTTAAATTCAAATCCAGAACATTCCTGGTTTCTGATCTTCTGAGAAATCTTTGAACTTTGGAAAGTCTCTGATCCTATTGTCCCATACATCTCTGAGGTGTGAGGAAATTTGTGGAAATTTTCATTGGACTCATTTGCTGGGCACTTTCCTTCATCATTACTAAATTGCTCCCAAGCATTAGGTTTCAGTCACTCTCATACATCTTCGGTATTTTTTTCCTGTGGCTTAAAATCTTCTTGGCATAAAGATAAGTAAGAATCTGAATGTAATAAGAATTATAAAATTGCAATGTGAACTAGGACTGGAGCAATAGCACAGTGGGTAGTGTGTTTGCTTTGCACATGGCCGACCTGGATTCAATTCCTCCACCCTTCTCAGAAAGCCCAGCAAGCTACCCATAGTATCCCGCCTGCACAGCAGAGCCTGGCAAGTTCCCCGTGGCGTATTTGATATGCCAAAAACAGTAACAAGTATCACAATGGAGACGTTACTGGTGCCCACTTGAGCAAATCAATGAACAATGGGATGACAGTGCTCCAGTGCTATAATGGGAACGAAGAAAATGTAATGGGGTCCGAGAAACATAAAAACTGAGCCTCATGTTTAAACAAGAGAAGGGAGGAAGAAGCATGTCTTTTATGACCCCCTCTAAGCCACCAGATTTACGGGAGTGTACTGGGCCTGATGAATTTACGGGAAGGGTGGCATCAAATGGGCAGGATATACTGTAACTGTTTTTCTTTTGGGGCCCAAAGGCGATACCATAGGGAAAGGATGCTTTGATTGTTTGATCTTTTACCTACTCTCTCTGTATCTCCTGTCTCACTGATAAGAAGGTGTGTAGATTGTAGCTAACTCTTAGAGATAAAAGAGGGACCCTCTCAGCAAATAGGGCTCCAAGTCTCTTTTTCTTCTGACTTGGGGTCCTCAGAGCTGAGCTTCTAATAAATTTACTGTCCTGAGCTGTCTCTCTCTTCATTTGCAGCTCGTGCCAGCACAAAACTTGGGATAAGCACAACAGTAACTGCACTGCTTTGGGATCCATTCAAGACAATACTGAATATTTTTTTCTCTTCTAACCATCTTTTGTTTGTATGTCTGAAAGCAAATTGTGTTTGAAATTGTTGAGGAAACTCAATAGAACACAAGTTTCTTTTATCTGACTCGTTTATTTTTTTTCTTGCCTGATCTTTGAACATGCATTTCCTGTTTCAGTGAAGGAAGGTAAATTGCTTGATTCATGGTACATTCATTTCTTTCCAAAGAGGAATCAGGAACTTTCAGGATAAATTTGATGTATTAGCTAGTTTGGTTATTGATATTTAAAACCATATCTTACTTAAGTCTAGCTCTTGCTGATCTAAAATGCATACCCTTTAGAAAAGTCTGCTGTGGAGTTGAGAACACTGTTCATATATTCAATTTAACTGACTCTTGGTCTGGGGTGGTATCTGCATGATTCAGGTATGATAATGTTACTACAAAACTATTAATGATGTTGGAATGGTGCAAAAAATATGAATGGAGGCAATCGGGATATAGTTTAAAAAAAATTATCCCTTATACCTTGTGGAACTATAAGATTGTATGTAAGGGAAGAAACTTGAAGACACCAGAGGAATTTTTCTTTCCTCAGAGGCCTTATTACTTCACCTTATAAAAACATCCTTTTAATTTTTCTTTCAAATATGAAAATAAAAAAACAGGTATTAGACAAATTTTAAAAATATAAGCCTGTCTCTAAGAAGAGAAGTTATACATAATGAAACAAGAGGGAAGAACATGCCATATTTTAAAAATTTCCATGAAAATTCTCCTTTCACAGAGTTTTGGTCTTTTTTGTTTTTAACTAGAGTCCTAGATGAAGTAATAATATTGTGACAGGAAGTTACAGATCATGTCCCTAGGGAGGTCATGAAAAGATTTAGAATATCCTCTTCCTGTTCTGTTTGAGAAACCTATCTTACAAACATGTCTTTGAAATAGTCCTGTCTTGATTCACACACCGGGTCAAATAAGTTAAATCAACCAGGGTTTCCAGTTTTTCTTGGATGTTGGAACAAATTCTCCATCTGCGGAGAGCTAAATATATAGCTCTTCTAAAGGGCTAAATAAAATCCACTTTGATTTGCCACTTTCTTCTGATGTTTTGACATTTATATTTCACTATGATTATAGAATGAAAGTATTTCTGACTTTCTGGCCTGAGGGATGGCTTTTGTAATTTTGATATTGTCTTTATTTAAGCAATGGATTCAGACCATGTGTTGGCATAGCCTATTTTTTTCACTCTCTAAGTGCAAAGACACTTTTAATTAGGCATCACTATTTTCTGTCAAAATTTACAAATAATGTTTTAACCTTCACTTTATCCAGTTACCTTTTCACTTACTCTTACATTCTTTTGATTGTTAAATTTAGGCTATTTGGTAGGTTTATACTAGCTTCAAGGTTAATATAATGAGTGGATTAACATAAGGATTTACCTCAGACTAGGGTAAGGATTAGGTTTCTGGATGATTTAGTTGTTAAATTTTTCTGTGTTCATTCTTTATAATGAAAGTTAAGGAGAGGGAGATCATTAAAGTTAATAAAACTGATAGTTGGGTACATTACTTAGGTGAGGTTTACTATGAGTTATGGTTGGGATTAGGATTAGAGATAGGGTTAGGGATTGTACAATGTTTAGGTGTTTAGTATTGCTGTGATCAAAGATAAAAGAGGAAGTGAGAAATTAGAAATTGTTGAATTTGGGTTAGGTGGTAGGTGTATGCTTATGCTTGGGTAAGATTTAGTATAATGATAAGATTATTAATTAGATCAGCCTCTATCTAGGATGAATGTTAGGTGTGTGGCAGTTGGGAGTGTTAGCTTTTGATGTGTTCATTCTTAAAAATCTGGACTAAGTGGTAGTTTATTCCTATGCTTGGTCAGGATTACTATATATATATAATGATAGAATTCTTAGTCAAGGTTTATAATTAAATATGTAAAAATTTATGTGTCAGATTTTTCTATGCTCCTTCTTAAAGAAGTATAGAGGAATGATCAAATTTAGAAAATTGGTAATTTTCTTATCAAGAACTCTGGAACCCAGCCACAGCCATGCTCAGGGCCACTCAACACATGCTTGGACGAGCCTCATGCATGTAGGAACCGGCAGAGAAACCCAGGTGTGCAGGACCAGGGGCTGAGATCGCCAATCCTGCTCAAATTGGGACTGGGTCTCCTCCACCCAGAACCCATTTTCCAGTATCTAGGTGGTCACACCCAGAAACTTCCCCCGTGCCGTGCCGTGTAATTCCATCAACAGCAAACATCCAGAGACCCTGAGAAGTGGCCGTGAAACGTCTGATAGCCTACTTCTCTTTTTTGGAGAACCTGGCAAGCTCCACATGATGTATTCATATGCCAATACAGTAACAATGATGGGTATCATTCCCCTGAAAGAGCCTCCAATGCGGCACAGTTGGGAAGGATGAGTAAATAGAGGCTGCTAAAATCTCAAGGCTAGGACCAATAGAGACCTTACTGGGCCTGCTCGAGCAAACCACAGATCAATGGGATGATAGTGATAGTGATAGTAATTCTTATCAGTAAAGTTCATCTTTAGTATGGTGAATAGGGCAAGGGTTAAGGTTAGAGAATGTGTGGGGCTTAGGTGATAAATATTGATATTTTCAGAAAGAAAATAAAAATGCATTGTTGGGGGGCTGGAGAGATAGCACAGCGGGTAGGGCATTTGCCTTGCACGTGGCCTACCCGGGTTCAAATCCCAGCATCCCATATGGTCCCCTGAGCACGGCCAGGGGTAATTCCTGAGTGCAGAGCCAGGAGGAATCCCTGAGCATCGCCAGGTGTGACCGAAAAAGCAAAAAAAAAAAATGCATTGTTGGACTGTTGTTAAATTTGGCATAATAGGTAGGTCAAGGCCTATGCTTAACCAGGCACCCAAAGGTATAATTTGCTTTAGACTAGGTTTAGATTTAGTAGAGTTGTGGAGATTTCCAACTCAGCTTTTTCTGTGTTCATTTTTAAAAGTAATGTTAAATATAAAAAGATGATAAACTTTGGAAAAAATGGTAGTTTTCTCATCAGTAAAAGTTAGACTTACTACGGGCTAAGTCTAGGATGACAAATGGACTTCATTCAATTTAGGAAATGTCGGGATTTAGGTGATAAGTAATTGCAATTTTCAAAGAGAAATGTGATATAAAGTGTCAGGTGATTGTTTAATTTGGGCCAATAAGTAGGTTTATGCCTATCCTGGGTCTGGCTTATTACAACGTTAAATTAGACTCATTAAAGGGTCAGGCGAGGGTTGTGGATTTTTAGGCGTCAGCTTTTTCTGTCTATTCTTTAAAATTAATGTTAAGTACAGAAAAAGAAATCAACTTTGTAGTTTTCTCATCAGTAAAGGTCAGCCTTATTTTAAGCTAGGGTTAGGATGAATTGCATAGTGTTTAGGTGATAAGTATTGATATGCTCAAAAACTCAAAAGGAAGAGAAGTGTTTGGTGATTGTCATGTTTTGGTAGGTTTTATGCCTCTCCTAGGTCAGGTTTAGTGTAATGATAGGATTAGCCTCAGACTAGGATTTTGGTTACACTATAAATTCTTTAGGTGCTAGTTAATTCTTTGTTCATTCAGAAATATAAACATAAATAGAGAAAAATAACTTTAGGAAAATTGATAGTTGGGGCAGTATTACAGATCGAACTTACTATGCTTAGGATTAAGAATAGGTCAAACTTTAGGGTTAGGAATTATGTAGGGTTTAGGATTTTAGCTAGTACTTTGTTCAAAGATAGAAGGAGAAATTAATTCTTGGGCAACTAAAATTTAGAGAATTGATAATTTCATGCCTGTGCTCTGGCCAGGCTTATTGTAATTATAAAATTATCCTTGATCAAGGTTTAGGGTTAGGTTTATGGAGGTTCTTGTCATCTTTTTCTTTGTTCACTCTTAAAATTTAACGTTAAATATAGAGATATTTAAATTTAAAAAAATTTGTAGAATTTCCATCAGAAAAGTTGAGCCTAACTGTGTGCTAGGGTTCGGATAAGTATTATGGCTGGTTAGAGCTAGGAACTTCATGGGGTTGAGGTGATAAGTATCACTACATTCAAAGAGAAAAAGGGAAATGAAGTGTTGGGAGATTTTCAAATCTGGGATAATTGGTAGATTCATGCCTAACTTGGGTCTGGCATAGTATAATGGGATTAGATTTTTCTGTGTTAATTCTTAAAAAGTAAAGTATATACATATTCATCATCATCATCATCATCATCATCATCATCATCATCATCATCACGTTGATCGTTGAATTTCTCGAGAGGTCTCAGCAACATCTCCATTCTTCCTAGCCCTGAGATTTTAGAAGCCTCTCTTTACTCATTCTTCCCATTGGAAGGAGGCTTCATTGGAGGCTCTTTCAGGGTCAGGAGACTGAGACGCAGCTTGTTATTGGTTTTGACATATTAATACACCATGGGGACCTTGCGAGGCTCTCCCATGTGGGCAGGAAACTCCCAGTAGTTTGCCAGGTTCTCCCAGAGGAGAAGTTGGCTATAAGATATCTCTGGATACTGGCCATGGATGGGATTACATGGCATCGGGGGAAGTCCCTGGGTATGACAGCCTAGCTACTGGAAAATGGGAGATCTGGGTGCAGGAGGCCCAGTCCCGATCCAAGCAGCCTTGGAGGTCTCAGTCCCGGGTCCCACACACCTGGGTTCCTCTACCAGTATCTTCATGCCTGAGGCTCGTCCGAATGTGTGGAGAAGGGCCTTGAGCATGACTGTGGCTAGGTTCTGGATGTCTTCAGCTGCCGGGAGCTCTGCTTGGGGTGGAGAGGGAAGCTGGAGCCCATCCCCTCCCAGGGGCCCCAGGGAAGACAGCCAGGCGCGCCGGCAAGAGACTCTAGATATAGCATCATATCGTCTGTGAATAGTGAGAGTTTGATTTCTTCCTTTCCTATCTGAATGCCCTTTATATCTTTTTCTTGCCTAATGGCTATTGCTAGTACTTCCAGTACTATATTGAACAGAAGTGAAGAGTGGGCATCCTTGTCTTGTCCTCGATCTTAGAGGAAAAGTCCTTAGTTTTTCCCCATTGATGATAATGCTTGCCATAGGTTCATGGTAGATGGCTTTGACTATCTTGAGGAAAGTCCATTCTATACCCATTTTGGCAAGAGTTTTCATGATAAATCGGTGCTGGATCTTGTCAAATGCTTTCTCTGCATCTATTGATATGATCATATGGTTTTTATCTTTACTTTTGTTGATATGATGGATTATGTTGATTGATTTCTGAATGTTGAACCCATCCTTACATCCCCAGGATGAATCCCACTTGGTCATGGTGTATGATCTTTTTGATGAGTTGTTGGATTCTATTTGCTCGTATTTTGTTGAGGATCTTCGCATTGGTGTTCATCAGGGATATTGGTCTATTGTTTTCTTTCTTAGTGGTGTCTTTGTTTGCTTTTGGTATTAAGGAGATATGTGCCTCATAGAAACTGTTTGGGAGGGTTCCTGTATTTCCAATTTCCTGGAAAAGCTTGAAGAGAACAGGCAACAAGTATTCTTTGAATGTTTGGAAGAATTCACTAGTGAATCTGTTTGGACCTGGGCTTTTGTTTTTGGGGAGACTTTTGATTACAGTTTCTATTTGCTTGATATTTATGGGTCTATTCATCATTCCAAGTCTTCTTGGTTCAGTCTTGGGAGATTGTAGGAATCAAGGAATTAGTCCATTTATTTTAAATTATCTTTTTTTGTGGCATACAGACTTTCAAAGTAGTCTCTGATGATCTTTTGAATCTCCTTGGTTTCTGTTGTGATGTCCCCCTTTTCATTTCTGATTCAGTTTATTAGGGTTCTCTCTCTCTCTCTTTCTTTGTGAGTCTTGCTAGTGGTTTATCAATCTTGTTTATTTCCTCGAAGAACCAGCTCTTTGTTTCATTGATATTTCGGATTGTTTTTTTGGTTTCCATATCATTAATTTCTGCTCTAAGTTTTATTATTTCTTTCCTTTGATCTGGTTTGGGTTCCTTCTGCTGGTCCTCTTCTAAGATCTTGAGCTGTGAAGCCAAGCTATCTCTATAGGTCCTTTCTTCCTGAGGAAAGCTTGAAAACCTATAAATTTTCCCCTTAACACAGCTTTAGCTGCATCCCATAGGTTCTGGTAGCTTGTGTCTTCACTATCAATTGTTTTGAGGTATTTTTTGATTTCTTCCTTGATTTCCTTCATGACCCACTCATTGTTCAATAGTGAGTTGTTTAATTTCCAGGTGTTTGATTTGGTTCTCCGCATCTGTGTGTGATTAACTTCCATCTTCAGTGCATCATGGTCTGAAAAGATGGTTGATACAATTTCTATCTTCCCGATTCTATTAAGGTGTAATTTGTGACCCAGAATGTGGTCCATTTTGGATAATGTTCCATGTGCGCTGGAAAAGAATGTGTTTTCTTTCTTTTGGGGGTGGATAGCCCTGTATAGGTCTATTATCCCTGTCTCCTTCATTTCTTCTTCAAAGCCATTGTTTCCTTGCTGAGTGTTGTTCTTGTCGATCTATCCAGAGGTGATAAGGCAGTGTTGAAGTCTCCAGTTACTACGGTGGTGCTAGTTATGTCCCCCTTAAATTCTGTTAGAAGTTCTTTTAAGTATTTAGCTGGTCGTTCATTAGGTGCATATATGTTTAAGAGTGTGATTTCTTCCTGTTGTACATATCCCTTGATGAATAGAAAATGACCTTTGCTGTCCCTTCTGATCTTTTTCAGCCTGAAATCTATGTCGTTGGATACTAGTATGGCCACCCCAGCTTTTTTGAGGGAGTTGTTTGCCTGCAGGATTGTTTTCCATCCTTTAATTTTGAGTCTGAGCTTGTTCTGATTATTCAGATGTGTTTCTTGTAGGCAGCAGAAAGTTGGGTTTAGTTTCCAAATCCATTTTGCCACTGTGTGCCTCTTGATTGGTGCATTTAGACCGTTAACATTAAGAGAAATTATTGTCATGGGATTTAGTGCCATCTTTCTGTAGGGTTTGTTGTTCTTGTAGGTTTTTCCTTTGTCTTATAGTAGCCCTTTTAGTCCTTCTTTTAAATTTGGTTTTATACACCCTTGGTTTTAAGTTAAGTCTATGAAGTTCCTGAGCTGTTGCTTCTTCATTAAGTAGTGTATGGTTCCTTCAAGTTTAACTGAGAGTTTAGCCAGGTCAAGTATTCTTGGTGAGGCATTCATTTCATTAAGTTTTTTCACTTTATCCCACCATTGTCTTCGGGTTTGGAAGACTTCTTCTGATAGGTCTGCTGTGAATCTAAGGGGTGCTCCTTTGTATATGATTTCCTCCTTTGATCTTGTTGCTTGCAGTATTGTGTCTCTATCAACGGCATCCATCATTCTGACTATGATATGCCTTGGGGATTTTTTATTTGGGTCCCTTTTAGCTGGCACCCTTCAGACTCCTTAGATCTGGATGCCCGCATTCTCTAGCTCTAGGAATTTCTTAGCAATGATGTCTTTAATTGTATTTTTTTCATTGGGATTGGTTCCCTGTGGTTCTGGTACTCCAATGATTCTTGTTTCTCTCGAGGTCATCTCCTAAGACTGTAATTCGCTCTAGAGCCATTTTGAGGTCTTTTGCCATTATTTGTTGTAACCTATATGCTTCCTGCAGCTCATCTTCAAGCTCACTGATTCTGTCTTTGGCTATAAGCCATTCTACTATTGAGGGCTCCTACCGAGTTTTTTTTATTTCATCTACTGATTCTTTCCATTGTGTCACTTCTGTTTGTAGCTTTGAAATTTCTGCTCTCATTTCGTCCTAGATTATCTTGGTGGACTGTTCCAATGCTGCATCCATATCCTCCCTTAATTTATTGGATGTTCTTTCCATAGTTGCTCTGAGTTCGTCAACCATCTTCATGATTTCCTCTCTGAAATCTTTATCTGAGAGGAGGTTGTATTTCTGGGAAGTCCCTGTTGAGTTTTCTGAGATCCTCTCTTCCATCTCTCCTGGTGGTGGGGATTTTCACTGTTTCTTCATGTTGTTATGGGCTTTACTGTCAGGCACTCTTCCTTAGCTTAAGAGGGGCCTCAATTAAGATGTGGGTCTATGATCCTTTTACAAAGGACTTTATATGCAGCTTGATGTGTTCATTGACAGTTTTTGTGAAATTAGGATAGGCTAGGCTAGTTGACTATTAACGTATAGTGACTAAGATGACCAGGGTATTCTTCAGAGGAATAGATTACACTGATTGTGGCCAAAGCACAATGCACGGAATGGGAGAAATAACTTCGGCCACTCCAGAAGGAGGCCACACCCCCTTTGAGACCACGCCCCATGATGTGAGGACACACCCCTAACAACCTGAGCAAGAGGAGGAGGGGGTCAGGGCAGCTTGGGGAGGTGACTGAGAGGCGCGAGGCGGGGCTGGGGACTTCAGAGCCCCAGACAGCGAGTGGGGGGCCAGAATGACAAAAATTTAAAGATAGAGAAAGAATATTGAAAGTGGTGAGGTGAAAAAGAAATTTTTACAACTCATAAGACAGAGAGCAGATCTAATCAAACAAGACTCTATAAGCCAGATGAATATGAAAAGAGATAATGCTTTTTCAGTGCTCTTCAAAATTAAAGTTCAGTTTCTGGAGATCAGTAAATTAAGAACTCTGGCAATCAAAAACCTCCAGAACCCAATCACCGCCATGCTCACGGTAAATCTCCACAGGCTCAGATTGAGCCTCTAACACTGAGAATAAATCCACTGGAAACTTCAGGAATACCATGTTTGCGACTGGAACTTCCAGGCTCTTGCAGAGTTGGGAATGGGTGACCTCCACCCATATCCCTGTGTTCCTGGAGCCTGGCGGCCACACCTCCAGTGCCTTTTAAACTCATTAATGGCCATGATCCAGAGTCTTACAAAGAAATCTCACAAGAGAGCCACAAGTTGTATCACCCTATCTAAAATCTCAGAATCCCTGTACTGTGGCCACTTTTGTGGCTGTACGTTTTTATACTTTACTAAACATGACAGGTGTGCATGAGGGGGTAGGTCAAGGGATGGGAAGGTGTTATGGTGGTGGGATTGGTGTTGGAATACTGAATGTGATAAATTACTGTGAATTATTTTATTAAATTAATAACTCTTATTATTGCCCTTACACCTGGCTGCCTTCACTGGGCCCCCTCAGAGGGGACAGGTTGCACTTCTGTCCCCACCCCCAGCAGAGCCTTGACAGTTGAGGACCTCCAGAACCCAGGTACGGTCATGCTCAGGGTCACTCTCCACATGTTTGGACAAGCTTCACACATGGGGGAGCTTGCAGAGGAAACCAGGTGTGGGGGACCCGGGGCCAAGATCTCCAAGACTGCTTGTATCTGATCTGGGCCTCTTCCACCCAGATTCCCCATCTTACAGTAGCTAGACATTCACACCTAGAGACTGCCCCCTAGTGCCAGGTAAACCCATAAATGGCCCAAATCCAGAGACTATAAAACCAAGTTCCTGGAAGACATCTAATAGCCTAATTCTCCCTCTTGGAGAACCTGACAAGCTATTGAGAGTCTATTGCCCACTTGGGAGAGCCTGGTAAGCTTCCCGTGGCATATTCATATCCAAAATACAGTAGCAGATATATACATATCTCTTGGCAAGCTACCTATGGCGTATTTGATATGCCAAAAACAGTAACAATAGGTTTCATTCCCCTGACCCTGAAAGAGCCTCCAATTGTTGGGAAAGATGAGTAAGGAGAGGCTACTAAAATCTCGGAGCTTAGTGTAATAAAGATGTTACTGGTACCCGCTCGAGTAAGTCAACAAACAACGGGATGACAATGATATAGTGATCTTATTAAAATAAAATAGTGGGAAAGCAGAAAATTGGTAGTTTTCTCATTAATAAAGTTCAGGTTTACAATGCTTTAGGATTAGGGTTTGTGTATGGCTTAGGTGTTAAGTATTGCTCTATTCAAAGGTAAAAAGAGAATTGAAGTACTGGTGACTATCAAATTTGGTTGAATTGGTAGATTTTGTCTATGTTTGTACCGTTTCAATATACAGATAGGATTAGCATTAGAATTGGCCTACTACTGGATTAGGGCTAGGTTTATGGAAGTTCAGTTGTTAGCTTTTTCAGTGTTCATTCTTATCAATGAAAGTTCAATTTTAGAAGTTCATTAGGTTTTGGAAGTTTCTAGTTCTGTGAATGAGTAAAGGTCAGGCTTACTATACTTTAGAGCTATAAATAGGAATAGTACTAGGTTAACTTTAGGGAATAAAAGGATTTAGGTGTTATTTGTTTCCTTGTTCAGAGATATAAATGGAAGTGTAGTATTGGGCTATTGTGAAATTTGGGTGTATTGTTAATTTTACACCTATACTTGTTTCTGGGTTAATATATAGATAGAATTTGTATTAGGAGTAGCTAGATCTATGATTATTTTTTATTTTGGGTAGTTTTAGATGTTAGCATTTTCATTGTTCATTCTTAAAAAATTAAACTTTTTTTTAAGGAAATCATCAAGTTTAGGAATATTGGTAGTTTTACGCATCAGAAAAGATCAAGCTTACTTATACCTTAGTCTTAGGATTAGAATTAGTGTTAGGACTAGAAAATTTGTATGGTTTAGGTGTTTAGTATTGCTGTTGAAAGTTAAAAAGGAGGGGCTGGAGTGATAGCACAGCAGGTAGGGCGTTTGCCTTGCACGCGGCCAACCCAGGTTCAATTCCCAGCATCCCATATGGTCCTCTGAGCACTGCCAGGGGTGATTCCTGAGTGCAGAGCCAGGAATAACCCCTGTGCATTGCCATGTGTGACCCAAAAAGCAAAAAAGAAAAGAAAGTTAAAAAGGAAAGTGAAGTAATTGTTAAGTTTTGGCTAGTTAGCGGGTTTATGCCAGATTTATGTTAAGGGTAGTATAATGAGAGGATAACACGTTAGAATTAGCCTAGTGTCTAGGGTTATGGTTAGGTTTGTAAATGTTTTTGGTGTTATTCTCTGTTCATTCTTAAAAATAAAAGTTAGTGATGGGGTATCATTAAATTAAGAAAACTGGTACTTTTCAACATCAATAAAGGTCAGTAATTGTGCTTAGGGTTAGGTTTAGGATTATGGTTCTGATTAGGTTTAGGGAATGTATAGGGTTGGGTAATAAGTATTGCTCTGTTTAAAATTAGAAAGGAAAGTGAAGCATGGTAAATTGTTAAATTTCAGTGACTTGGCAGTATTAGGCCTATGCTTGGGTCAGGGTTATTATGATGATAGGATTATCCTTAGACTGTTATGGTTAGTTTCCTGGAGGTTTTGGGTGTTAGTTTTTCTGTGTTCATTCTTAAAAATGATAGGCATAGGAAACTGACTCTGGTGGAGGGATTCGTGTTGAATAATTGAATGATTAAAACTTAACTATCAATAACTTTGTAGATCATGGCTCTTTAATGAAAATATTTTTTAATTTTGGTTAAGCATATGGATATCTTAAATTTAGGGAAACTGGAAGTTTGGGGCATCAGTAAAGGTCAGGATTAGGATTGGTAGGTTTAGAATTGGGATTAGTGCTAAAGTTATGCTTAGGAATTATGTATCATTTAGGTTTTAAGCATTACTCTGTTCAAAGATAAAATAGGTGAATATTAAATTTTAGTGAAACAGTAGGTTTATACCTATGCTTGGGT
Source organism: Sorex araneus (assembly GCF_027595985.1). Classification (NCBI taxonomy): domain Eukaryota; kingdom Metazoa; phylum Chordata; class Mammalia; order Eulipotyphla; family Soricidae; genus Sorex; species Sorex araneus. The sequence continues at coordinate 87,213,190 of NC_073302.1, read as the reverse complement.
TAGGGTTAGTCTGTTTATAGAATAAGCATTCGCTTTACCATTCTTAGAGTTCTAGTGTTAAGATTATGTTTGACAATGTTTTAGTGTTAGCTTTTCTGTTTTATTAAAAATGAAATGTTAAGTATAGAGAGATCATTGCTGTATCACTGTATCACTGTCATCCCATTGTTCATCAATTTGCTCGAGCAGGCACTAGTAACATTTTCATTTGTCCCTGCCGCATACTAGAGGAACCCAATGGCATCTGCTCACTCCAGGAACATAAAGAGCACGTCGTTGTTACTGCTTTTGGCATATCAAATATGTACCGGGTAGCTTGCCAGGCTCTGCCTTGTGTGGCGGCAAAAAGACAAAAATAAATAAATAAATACAGCAGTCACTCCAGGAAAAATTACATTGCTCTCTTCCAGCAGCTTTGTTTTATAGTCTCTGATCTTGGCTGCTGATGAGATTACATGGGGCTGGGAGCAGTTTGTGGGTGTGGCTGCCAAGCTACTGGAAAACTGGGGATCTGGGTGGAGACTCAGTCCCGATCCAAGCAGCCTTGGAGATCTCAGCCCCGGGTCCCGCATACCTGGGTTCCTCTGCCAGTTCTTCATGTGTGAGGCTCATCTGAGTGTGTGGAGAGTGGCCCTAATCATGGCTGTGGTTGGGTTCTGGAGGTTTTCAGCAGCTGGGGCTCTGCTTAGGGTGCGGAGGTAAACTCTACCCACCCCTCTCCGAGGGGCCCCAGTGAAGACAGCCTGGCGCGGAGACAGGGAGATCATCACATTTAGGAAAATTGCTAGTTTGGGGCATCATAAAGGTCTGACTTACTGTAGATTTTAGGTATGATTAGATTTTGTTTTAACTTAGTATTTTTCATTCCAGCAATTTCCCATGTATGCCTTGTGTGTTCTTCAGTTGTATATGCTCACTGTACTCTCACATGGTTATGATGAATTTCCAAATACTCATGGAATATGTATAATAAGCTGTTATGTCACTATCTTCCTTTTATTCTCCTGCTGTCTACTCCCCCACCCCTTCTACTCCACTTAATTCCTCTCTTCTTCCCTCCCCTTCTCTTTATCCTCACCACATCCTTCCTTCATATTTTCATCTTCTTATCTTCCTTACCCCTCTCCTCCTCCATTTCTGGGGTAGAATCAGGGTCCAACACAGGACCCTTGTGCTATCTCTAAGTCACTCTTTCTTTTAAAATAAGTATGCTGCAGTTTGTTGAGGTTTAGCCAGTGGTGTTAAGCACAGGAGTGTGGGCCTAAAGGTACAGAACTCAGTGACAAGGCAGTTTTTCATGGTCCCAGTATTGCTTGGGGGCCACCAGGACTACGCTCATTGTTGGTGAGTGAGCTCGAGAGTTTCTGAAGACAAGCGACTGTGGCTTTACCACTCTCAGCATTCCTTGTGCACTCATGGAAATTTTGAACCAGTTGATCATATTCCACATCAATGTTGTCAACGATGGCATCTTCCCACATTGCCACAATAGAGCCAAAGAACTCCTAGCTGATAAGTCATTCTGGTAGTTCTCTTCTTAAACTTAAAATTTGCAGACCTTTCTCCCGGCTCTGTGAAGTAGAATTTTGCACATAGGAGATGGTGGTCCAATCCCTTTTGGAATTTTGGGACAACAGCGATATCAGTTAGGCAAAACCATCAATTGAATATGATGTGGTCAATTTTGTTGTGGAACTACCTACCGGGAGACTCCCATGTCCAACATTTAGATTCGGCCTTTTGGAACTGTGAATTACCATGGATGGTCTTGGTCGACATGATGAACTCAGTCTCTCACCCTGTTTGTTCCATTCTAGGCCATGGGTCCCGATGTGGAGTTCTTCAGGTGACCTTCTCGGTCCTATCTTGGCATTAAAATCATGGACAGTGATTTTGTAGAAGGTTTGAACTTCTTTATAGAACTTCTCCAGCTCCATGTAGAACTTCTCAATTTTTTCTTCACCATAGTTGGATGTTGGTGCGTAGATGAAGATAGAAAGTGCTGGCAGTGAGCCACATTTATTCAAGTGTAATCGTCTGATTCGGGTTGTTAGACATTCAAATGAATCAATGTTCGTGGCCAAATTCATGTTGACAAGGACACCGACGTCACCGACGTCACTGACGCCGCATATTGTCACATGTTCTGAAGAACAGTTTTTCTCCAGAGTTGAAAATAGCGTGATGTGACTGATGCCTTCTCGTTTCCATCAGACCAATAATGTCATACTTGATCTTCTGCGCTTGCACCATCAGATCCTCGATGGATGCTTGTGATTCTAGCATAAGTCCATTGAAAGTAGACAGTCATTTAGTCCTTCTGCATTTTGGCAGTCTAGTTCGTCCCTGACATTTTATCAGCCTCTCCTTGATCATCCTTCTCAATGCTGCTGTATTGGGGGCTCTTTCAGTGTCAGGCAAATGAGACCCATTGTTGTTACTGTTTTGGGCATATCAAATACTCCACGGGTATTTTTCCAGATTCTGCCATGTGGGCAGGGTGGTTTTGGTAGCTTTATGGGTCTCCGAGAGGAATGGAGGCTTTTAGGGTGGCCTCTAATCACCCTTACAGGTGTTCTCATGGTTCATGCCATATTTGAACCCCATCAAATATGGTGCAAAAATTATAAAAAATGGGTATTAAGTGTCATAGCCACACAGTCTGGTAAGTGGCCTGGAGGTGGCGGTGGCTGGCTAGTGGATGTAGTGGAGGTTGGCCGATGAGGTATTTATCTGGCGCCGGTAGGGTGGGTAGTCTGGGTGTGATCCCTGGGTCACCAGAGATGGGGGAGGCAGACAGAGGATCTCTGTTTTTGGGTCTCTATGAGCCTGGAGTCCAAGGTCACAAAGTTCTGCTTTACCTGGTTCTGTGGGGCTTCACTCATGTGTGAGTTCAGCATGAATGTCTGGAATGCAGCCTGGAGCATTGCTGTGGTTGGGTAGTGAAGGTAGTAGAGGTCGGCCGATCAGGTAATATTTTTCTGACTGACCATTCTCCAAAAGGGAAATCTGCTTATAGTTGGGAGATTTGTGGCAATCCTTAATAGGAAGTGATAGGAAATATTGCCACATTTTCCATACGCATGTATATATGTAGATCTATGTTCAGTGATGGACAGTGACTATTTATCATGTATCAGTAATACCAGAAATAAAATCCCAATATATTCATAAGCATAGGTTTTGATATAATTAGATCTATTTGCTATATAACTAGAATTAATATATAAGAAAGTAAAGTTTTTCAGAGTCTACAACTACCTAGAGGCAGATGCTTTTATTTAGAACAAAGAAATTAAAAATATTTATTTAAGACTTTGAGATATATTTCACTATGTTTGCTCTGCATTCATTAGACCTCAGGTTTGAACTCACCTCAAGAATAACCTCAGAGTTGCTCGGGATGGGAGATGCATACTGAAAGTAGACTATAGACCGAACACGATGGCCTCTCAATACCTTTATTACAAAACACAACACCCAAAAGGAGAGAGAGAGAGCAAAAAAGGAATTCCCAATGCCCTGCCACAGAGGTGGGTGGGGTGGGAGGGGTTGGGTGAGGGTGGTGGGAGGGATACTTGAAGCATTGGTGGTGGAGAATGGGCACTGGTGGAGGGATGGGTACTCGATCATTGTATTACTGAAATGCAAGCATGAAAATTTGTACCTCATGGTCATTCACTAATAAAATATTTAAGGTAAAAAAAGAATAACCTCACATTGTTGAGTGAAATCTGCAGAGGGTTTTGTCATAGTGATACCCATAGCGACACCCACTGTCAAAGTAAGAGTGTGACCTTGGAAAGCACCATGGCCAAGTGTGTAACCTGTGGATGTTTTATAAATAACAAAGGTAAAGAAAGGAGGAAATACCATCGGTCCGATTATTATGAGAATGTTTCCCTTGTAATGACACAGAGTGTCTAGAATGAGAAAGCCAGACAATGACAATTGTTGGAGAAGATGTGAAGATACTTTTAACTTCATATATTGCTGCTAGAGATAGAAAATGGTGTATCACTGTTTTTGGAAAATAGTTTGGCAGCTTCTTGAAAAGTTAAATAAGTTTTATATCATTTGGTGATTCCATTTCAAAGTGTCTATCTAAGAAAAACAAAAATTCTTGTGTCTAAAGATTTGCACATACATTGTTCATAACAGCTACAAAGTGGAAGCAACTCTGCCCATTGGCTTTTAAACAAATAAACAAAATGGGTGTTTGCACACAATGACATAGTAGTGGCAAAAAAGAGAAGTAATTTTTGAATTAATAGTTGTATCTGAAAAACATTGTAAAGCATGAGAGGTGAACTATAATTGATCACCATTGAATGATCTCATTTGCATGAAATGTCCAGAAAAGGCAGATCTTGAGACAAAAGTAGATTAACAGTTCCTGAGTCTAGAAATGTCAAAAGGATACTCTTTCTGGTTTGATAGAAATATTCTAAAATTAGATTGTGGTGATGCAACTTTGTAAACTTAATAAAAAAATGTCAAATTATAAACTTTGTATATAATGTGCGGTTATAGAAGGAACAAACCAAAGTTTACCTCAAATAGCTAAATTATTTTTAAAGGGAATGTTTTTTTCACCTCCCCTAGCTTCCCTTGAAGCAGCATAGATCTGCAAAGGACAAGAGTTTAAAAGATCAAGATAATTTGAGATTGTGGGTGTAGGAATCTCATATATCCCTAGTTTTTTCCCTCTTAAAATAATGATTATCATTTTACAAAAAAATAAATAGAGCCTCTGCTAATTGGCAGATATTCTGCGTCAATGCAATTGGGATGGCACAAATTCTTTTTTCTTAGTCTAGCTCTCTGGTTCTCTCATTCTGTTTCATTACCTAGGAACCATTTGTTGGCATTTAAAGTGAGCGTGCAAATGCATTTTCTTTTTATAGGTTTGAACAGAGTTTGGGGCCATAGCACAATGAGAGAACAAAAATTGAGGAGAAGCCTCATAATAAAATTCATGGAATCTTATTGTCTAAGAATAATGGCATCTGCCACCCTCTTCTTTAGCCGTTGAAATCATTTGCAGTGAGGGAGAGTAGAGGCTGCATTCCACAATCTGACTCCAGCAAAATAGAAGTGAGCTTTTTCAGCCCACCTGCCACAGGCAGAGTGTGGACACAGGAGGTAAGAGCTTTGCAGCAGACAGTTGAAAAGGGCAAGAGACTGACCAATTTGATTTTTCTGTTTGAGGTTTCTTGAAATGCCTGTCTTCATATCACTTGTCACTGAAGTTCTGAGACCAATTTGGGTCTCACTTAGACTTTCCCTCTTCTTCCCACTGCAGCGGTGGCTCCTGCTCACACCCTGTCTGGTGTTTCACTGCAATACCTGGAAGTCAGCCCTTTGTACAAGTTAAGGACGAAATCAAAGCCGGCAAATGGAACATGTAGGTTATTTACGGATTGTTGCTGAGCAAATTTAATCACTGGCCTGCTGTAACTCCATCATCATTTCCCTTGACGAGAACATCACAGACTTAAATTTTGCAAAGGAGGGAGAAGTGGCTATAATCCAACTATAACAGTAACAGCCAATTCTGCTGTGATGGGAAGAGGCTCTGTATTAGTGCCAATACATTAACCAACTTTCCAATTGCAGCGGGAAAACTGATTGCCATTACAATTCCCACAGCACTCCATGAAGGCAACAGGACTGCTTGAATGAGCATTCATTTCCAACGCTGTTAGTGTGTGTGTGTGTGTGTGTGTGTGAGAGAGAGAGAGAGAGAGAGAGAGAGAGAGAGAGAGAGAGAGTGAGAGAGAGAAAAAGAGAGAGTGAGAGAAAAGTGTGGGAAGAAGAACAACTAAATGCCTGGTTATGCTGAAAGCAAGTAAGCATCTACTGGATATTTCTGAAAGATCTATCCCACTCGAATGCTAATTTACTAAATATTTGATCATGAGCAAATCAATCAACTACCATAAAACTAAAACTAGTGTTTGTCTTTGCAAATTGCTGGAGAATTAAAATAATATCCACTAGTTTATTAAATAGTATCGCTTTTTTTTTTTTTAGTCACCCATCCGGTAAAGAAAGAGCTGATAAGGACTTTGTTGACTACTTTGACAGAATAAGACAGAAATGACACGGTGCTAATTTCTGGGCATAGCCTTAAAAGACTGGTGACTTCTACTTTTCACTTTCTGGGAATCGTTAGCTGTCATTTGAGAAGTCACAAGATGCTGAAAGTACCAAGCTGAAGTCTTCTGTTGGCATTTCAATTGATGGCCCCAGCAGTTTATTTTTCCATCACTCCAGCACATTTGTGATGTGAATGAAGTTTGGTGTTCTCCCAAAAATACTATTCAACAAAAGAATATCCTAGTGACCTCAGTTGATGCCACCCGAAGCAGAATTTTTTCCCTGCTGAGCCTTATTTTAATTCCTTGGCCACACACTTATGAAGCATATTAAATTATTTTATTGAATTAGCAATTAAATTAAGTCTATAAAATCAGTTACTGTATTAAATTGCTGAGTCTGATGACAGTTTCAACAAGTGACCTAAACACCTACCATGAAACCATTGAAATAATTAAATGGAAAAATAAAAATGCTCATTAAGTGATAGCTTTTAATGGTATTTAAATAATAGTGTTGACAATACTAATTAAAATAAAATTTACTCCCACCCTGGATAAAAAATAGCAATGACAACAGCAAAAATTCTTGACCTTTTCAGACTAATTTAGTGACCAAATCTTTGATAAACTGCATATTTTGTCTTTAACAACCAAATGATGTGATGTCTATTTGGCTAGAAATAAATTAGTCATACATATCAAGATAAACTAGCTCATGCTGTACCAACCACCAAATGTCCACTCACCATTAACTACCAATTATTTGGCCTTCTTGACCTGTTTTGGCCTCTATCCACATGCTAGGTAAATGCTGTACCTGACCCCATGTCTTCTTTATCTGTCATCTATGTGTTCAGATACTTAGGTTGCTTCCATATCTTAACTATAGTAAATAGTGCTGTATTAGTTATAAGGGTCCTGAAAATATTTTAAAATTTGTTTTTTAAAATAGTTTTTAGTTTAATTCTCCAGAAGTAGGATTGATGAATCCCACTAGTAGTGCTTGCAAGGGGGAGAGCCTGGCAAGACTCCCGTGGCATATTTATATGCCAAATGCAGTAACAATGATGGGTCTCATTCCCCTGACCCTGAAGAACCTCTAATGTGGCACCATTGGGAAGGAAAAGTAAAGAGAGGCTGCTAAAATCTCAGGGCTAGGATGAATGGAGAAGTTACTGGGCCCGCTCAAGCAAATCAATGATTAATGGAATGACAGTGACAGTGATATCATTGTACCTATATTTTGTCATTTAAGCCCCTAGCAACCTTATGAGGTAAATACTATGAATGCATTTCTCATAATACCCTTCAGCTGAGTCACTTTTCCTAAATTTCACAACTCAAAAGTGATTAAATCAAAATCTAAATTCAAATTTGTCTACTTCCAAGGCATGAAGTGAGTTTGAATTGAGAATCTGTCATTCTAAGACTGTCTGAGTTGCAGAATGTGAGGAGATAAGAAGCAGAAAGGAGGACATGAACTCCCACCAACAGACTCCTTCTCTGGGCTGAGGGTATTCACCAAGCCCTGACTTTCCATCCATATCTGTCAAATGATTGTAATGACGGATGTTATGGTGATGGACCTCGAATGAGGGTGGGCTGCAGAAATCGGGATGAGAAGTGTGGAAAATTCAACTGTTGCTTTAGTCTCACTGTTTCAGTTGAAGTTTGATTTTCCTTTGCCCTCTGGACTTCTGTCAAAGCAAATGCTAGCAAAGAATAAAGACTGCTTAGGGCCTGAGGGACACAGCCAATCTCGTTTAGTGAAGAAACAAACAGATTAAATTTGTCATGAGAGCTTCTGAATTTCTTGCTAAGTCACTGCAGCCTATGACCTAAAATAACCCATTTGAACTTTTGACCCAACGTACCCAGACTTCCAATTCTCTGAGCACAGTAAGGATCCCTGAAGCCATTTGCAATTCTGAATTGGGTCTATGAGGTGGGAAGTTCATGACTGCCAAGTACAGATTTCCAAGCTCAATCATGTGCCCTTGCTTAGCTTCTGGAATTGAGAGCTTCATACCACAGTTAATTCTTCAAATTACTCATATAACCATCCACGCTGACTTCTCATTTTCCCCAGATAGTACCTTATTGGTATCAAAAAGCTTTCTTCTTTAGGGACAATAGTGCAGTGGGTAGGGTGCTTGCCTTGCATGCAGCAGACCCAGATTGGTTTCTGTGCACACCCAGGAGTGATCCCTGCGTGTAGAGCAAGGGGTCACTCTGAGAATCACTGGGCGTGGCACATCATCTCTCCATGACCTCCACCCCTCCACTACTCACCCCCCCCCAAAAAAAAAAAACTGAATGAGAAACTTTCTTCTCTATCCTCCCTGTTATACAGACAGACATCAGCTGAATTAAATAAGTACCCCTAGAATTCAAGTAATTTTTCTGAAGTTTTCAGGAAGCTTTCCTCCTGGAATACAAGTGTGGCTTTGAAGAAAATAATTTCTGTAATGCTGTTCATCTTGTATTTGTTGATGAAATAAATGCACAATATTTTTTCTAATTGAAAGTAGATGCTACAGAGTGAAAGTTAGATTCTTGACAAAATATGTACTTAAAAGAATAGCTTAAATTCAACTGCTACTCTTTAAAACAAGACCGGGAATACAACCTCAGTGGCTGAGCGCATGCCTTGAATGTGTAAAACCCTGGGTTTGATCCCTGGTACTGCCAAAAAAACAAAACAAAACAAAACCCAAATATAAATCAAATAAACACACTCACTTCCAATAGTTTTTGACCACAAGTGGCTAAAGATTGTATCTGTGGTATAGCAAAGAGGATTGAGGGAAGTAAAAACTTGATTGGTTAGCTGGGTCCCACTTTCTCTTCTCAAATTTTATTAAAATTTTTATTTCAGGTTCAATTGTACCCAGTAAGGGACCTATAGACTGCAGTAACTCATGTGGAAGGAAAACTTTACACTTAACATTCATTTCCATGGGGCTGGAGAGACACTACAGCAGGTAGAGCACTTGTCTTACACATGGATCATCAGGTTTTGTCCCTGACACCCCATATTGTCCCCTGAACACTGCCAGGAGTAATTGAGCACAGAGCCAGGAGTAAGCCCTAGCATTGCTGGGTGTGATGATCTCGCCCCAGGAAATATCAAGATCCATTTCCTAACTTGAAGAGGTCACTTAGTGTTTGTTCATTTCCAGAAATAGCAAGTTATTTATCCAATTCTTCTCATTTAGTGATTTTTCTTTTCACTAGAATTTCATTTTCCATGCCCATAGTTGGGTATCACTAAGGTAACTTTTCACCCAAATTGGGCATACTAGTGATAAATAGGCATGGGTGGTGTCCTTTTTTTCTGTCAGAATGACTACCTGGTGGTAGGAAGGAGATGTAGAGCTATTATGACACATGCATCGTACTCTGGAATCTTCTGATTCATACTATTTATAAAGTATCCCCTTCTCTATAGTTGCTGCTGCTGAGATCTTGTGGTGGTCATGGTTGATGTAGTCACAGATTTGAGGTGTAATTATGTTTTCTTTACCCTGCCTTACAAGTAATTTTGGAAATACCTTTTAAAATTGCTAAACTCCATATAATTTATTGTGTTTAAACTGATAATTACTTTTTATTTAATATTTTCTGTGGATTTGCATATATTGCTAAGTTTAGTCTCCACAGCAATTCTTAGAAAGCTGTTATTTAATAACACAGTTAGAGGGCAGAGTCTCTTGCCCCCGCGCCTGGCTGTCTTCACCAGGGCCCCTTGGAGGGGGGAGGGTTGAGTTTCCCTCCCCACCCTGAGCAGAGCCCCGATAGTCAAAGACCTCCGGAACCCAACCACAGTCATGCTCAAGGCCCCTTTCCACACGTTTGAACGGGCCTCACACATGAAGGAACCAGCAGAGAAACCATGGTGTGTGGAACTCAGGGATGAGCTCTCCAAGCCTGCTCAGATCGGGACTGGGCCTCTTCCACCCCCATTTTCTAGTAGCTTGGCAGCCATATCCACAAACTGCCCCAGGTGCCCTGTAATCCCATCAATGGCCAAATCCAGAGACTATAAAACAATGCTCCAGGAAGCGCGTGGCTTCTTAGAGCCTAGTTCTCCCTCTCAGAGAACCTGGCAAAGTACCTAGAGCATCCTGTCTGCATAGCAGAACCTGACAAGCTCTCCATGGTGTATTTGATATGACAAAAACCATAACAACGATAGGTCTCATTCCCCTGACCCTGAAAGAGCCTCCAATGTGGTACCGCTGGGAAGAAAGAGTAAAGAGAGACTGCTAAAACTTTGGGGCTAGGACAAATGGAGACGTTACTGGTGCCTGCTCGAGCAAATCAATGATCAACAGGATTACAGTGATACAGTGATACAGTTGGAGGGGTCTGACAGTTCAGCAGGTAAGGCATTTTCCTTGCTCATAACCAATCCTGGTTTGATCCCCAGCATCCCACATAGTCCTCCGAGCACAACCAGGAATGAGCCTTGAATACAGAGCCAGGACTAAGCCCTAAGCACCTCTAGGTATGGCCTTCCAAACCTAAAATAAAATAAAATAATAGTTGGAATGCCTTCTTATCACAAAAGTGTTGTGTTAGTCTCATAAAATTATAGTGGTTAGTTCAAGTGATAGTATAGAGCATATTCACAGACCTAAATTCAGTCTCTGGCACCACAAGCCCTTGCCTACCCCAGAGGCCCCAGGCCCTCTGTGTGCAGCTCTGAAGGCTCTTGTGACCCCTACATCGGACCATTACTGGGAATGGTCCTGGATCCTCTGGGTACTGCTGCATGTGAGCCTAAGAAAATAGTTATTACACATTAATGCCATTGGCCATATAAAAATAACCATAGTTTAATTGGATGTACAAGGGCTTATCTTCCCAGTTAATTTGGAGATTAAGGATATTGTTCTTAGTTCTTTGCTTTTCAAGTTCTGTTTTTCCAGGACAAAATGTATTCCTCAGTCTGCTGTACTCCTCCATGTGAACTGTGGCTGAGTTATTCTGTGATAAGCAAATAAAAGAACACAGAGCAAACAGGAAGAAGCAAAGATAGCATATATATTTTTTTACCATGACTCTTCTTAGGACCTCATTGCAGAATATTTGAAAGAGTAGTAGAAAACAATAAATGAAAGACAGGAGTGAGAGTTTGAGACATTCTTCTAAATAAATATTCCTGTTCCTTCTCTCAAACAGATGTTAGCCTAAATTCTCCCTTTGTGGAGAAAATGAAGAATTGTATATTAGTGATTAGTATATATGCCACGTTCAGAAGGCAAAAATGCAAAATATTCCAGAAAGTGCAAAAATTATCTGAGAATCTGGGGGAGGCGGCCCAAGGGTATTACTGATTTCACAACTAGTTCCACAGACTGGTTCACACATTAGGTGTCAATGTTAAAAAGACAAGGTTTTATTAGTAAAAAGAATTCAGAGTGTAAAGGTATTTTACCTCAACGTATTACAATTTATATTTTAGGCCTAAATTGTTACTGTACACATCTACCATCAAAGTGTCAATAGTCCTCCACCATTGTCCCTAGAGTTTTTCTCATCCACTTTCCCCTCTCCCTCCCAACCTGTCCGTTCCTTAGTGAATGCACTTCTGTCGGTGGTCTCAGTGCTTTAGGATCTGTCTACATTGACCACTTCATACTTCCTTCCCTTGTTTCTTTTTTTTTTTTTTTTTTTTTTTGCTCTTTGGGTCACACCCGGCAATGCACAGGGGTTATTCCTGGCTCATGCACTCAGGAATTACCCCTGGCGGTGCTCAGGGACCATATGGGATGCTGGGATTTGAACCCGGGTTGGCCGCGTGCAAGGCAAACGCCCTACCCGCTGTGCTATCACTCCAGCCCCCCTTGTTTCTTTATATTCCACATACAAGTGAAATCAGATGGCATTTTTCCTTCTTTCAACTTCCTCTGCTTAATACCATACTTCCTGGTTTCACCGAAGTTGTGGCAAAATGCAAGTTTTCATCTTATGGTATTATTCCACTGTGTGTGTATATGACCACAGCTGGTGGTCCTCAGAGGTTACTCTGACTCTGTGCTCAATGTTACTCCTGACTGCTCGGAGGAACCATCTGCAGCAGAGGAATAGAATTTGGTACTGCTGTGTATAAAACAAACTCCTTAACCCCTGCATTCTATCTCTAGTCCTTGCATCTGTCTTGCTATGTTGGTGATTTTATGTTGCAGGAATAGATGCTAAGAAGTGGAATTGTTGAATCATATAGAGCCTTTGTTTCTAAGTTTTTGAAAAATTGCTACACACTTTTCCACAGAGGCTAAACCAGAATGCATCTGCCACAACATGAATGAGAGTTCCCTTTGCACCGAGTCACTGTCAGCATTGGTTGTTTTCAATTTTTTATTTTGACACAGGCAATTCCCATTGCTGTGTGGGTGATATCTCATTGGCATTTTTATTTCCAATTCCTAGTAGTAAGTAAAGGTGAACTTTTCCTGTGTCTTTAGACCATATCTATGTCTTTGGAGAAGTGAATATTTAGTTCTTCTTCTCAGTTTTTTTTTTTGATAGAAATAGTTTTTGTTTTTGTTGCTGTTGGTGTTTGTCTTGAATTTTTTGAGTGATTCTTATATCTGGGATAATATTCCTTAGTCATATGCATAGTATAGGAATATTTTCTTCCATTCTTTATGTCTTAGTCATAGTTCCGTAGCAGTACAAAAGCTTTTAAATATTATCTAGACCTAGTTATTTAGTTTTTGCTCTTACTTTCTTTGCCAATGGTGAATATCAATATTCACCAAAATGAATATCAATTAAAATTTCTCTGCAAGGAAAGTCATGGAAAGATCTGCCTATACTTTCCTAGATGTGTTTTGTGGATTCCCATCTAAAATCAAGGTCCTCAATCCACTTTGAATTATTTTTGTGTATATGGAGTGAAGCTGTGTTCCAGTTTATTTTTTTTTCTTATCTTCCCAGCACCATTTGTTGAAGAACCCTTTTTTTGGTACTTTATGCTCTTTGATTCTTTGTAATACATTGATTGTACACATCTCTGAAAGTTTACTTCTGGACTCTAAATTCTATTTCACTTGTTTTTGATCCAATTACATACCAGTTTTGTTATTACAGCTATGCAGTAAAGATTAATCTTAAGTTCTTTTCCTCTCAGGATTGCTTTGACTGTGAAGAGTTTTATAATTTCATGTAAGGAGTTGTACGTTTTCATATAAGTTTTAGCAGTATTTGTTCTAAGTCCTTGACAGTGCCATAAACTTTTGACAGGCGTTGAGTTTATTCTGCATTGTGTTTTAGGTAGGATGATCATTCTAACACCCTAATTTTTTCCAATCCATGAACATTGAATTATGTTTCTATTCCCTTGTGTGCTCTTCTATTCCTTGTAATGCATAGTTAGTGATGCATAATTTTAAATACATATTTCACCACCTTTGTTAGTTTTACTCCCAGGTTCTTATTTTTGACAAAATTATAAAGAGATTCTTATTATATGTCTTTATCTTTTATATCATTGCTTGCTTATAAAAATTCAGCTGATTTTTATGTATTGATAATCTACCCTACTACTTTATAATATAGGTTATTTCTAGAAGAAATTTTGCTGCTGTTTGGGGTGTCCTCTGGCAGTGTTCAAGACTTACTCTAGGCTCTGTGCTCAGGGATATCTCCTGGTAGTGCTCAGGGAACCATGTGGGATTCTGTAAATTGAACCTGAGTTGACTGCATGCAAGTTAAACAACTTACCTAATGGTACTATCTCTCCAGCCCTAGAGTTTTATATTTCAGTAGAATATTTAGGGTTTTCCATCTATAATATCATGTCATCTGAAAATAATTATAGTTTGACTTCGCCAATCTGAGTACCTTTATTTTCTTTTTCTTACCTAATAGCTGTGGCTATTTCAAAATAATGTAAATAAAGCATTGAGAGTGAACATCTTTGTTTCATCTAATCTTCGAGGAAATGCTTTCAGCTTTTTGACATTAAGTATTATGTTAGCTGTGGGCTTGTAGTATAGATCTTTACTATATTGAGGTAAGTTTCTCTTAGCCCATTTTGTTAAGGTTTGACTTTTTGTAGATAGACAAAAGTTGATGATTAATCTTGTCAAAAGCTATTGCTGCATCTATTTATATTATCACATGATTTTACGCTTTTATTGTCTGTTTATTATCACAATCTATTTGCATATATTGAATCATTCTATAATTCCAGAAATAAATCCGCTTGATCATGATGTATATTCTTTTTAAAGTATTGTTGGATTGAGCTTGAAAAGATTTGGTTGAAGTTAATTTCTGAGGGAGACAAGAACTCACATCTGGTGGTACTCAGGGATGACGGCTGCTTCTGTACTTAGCAGTTGTTCCCAGTGGTGCTCAGGGCACTGTGTGGTGCCAAGACTCAGGCTCTTGCAGGAAGAATGGCACAGTGTGTTGTTATCTCTCAAGATTGTTTCATCTGTGCATCTCTATCTTCATCAGGGATATTGGGATAATATTTTTCCTTATGAAGCTCTGGTTTTGGTATCAAGGAAATTTGATATTATAAACTACAGCTTAGAAGAATTTTTTTTCTTCAATTTTCTGGACTAACTTGAGAGGTATAGGTAACAGGTTAGGAAGAACTCACTCTGAAACTGCTCTTTTGTTTGTGGTGAGACTTGGTTAAAGTTTCGATTTCCATACTAGTAACTAGTTTGTCCAAGTTTTCTGATTTTTCTGATTCAGTCTTGGCAGGTTGTAAGATTCTAAAACCATATCAATTTCTTCTAGTGCCTCCAATTTATTGGCCAAAGTTTTTCATAGTAACTTTTATAATCTTTTATATTTCTTTGATATGTTATGATTTCTCTTTGAATTGTGATCCAGTAAGAGTTTTCTTTATTCTTTGTGAATCAAGATAATCATTTGTCAAATGTTTTTTCTTTAAAAAACAAAACTTATAACAATATATTGGCTTAATTCACCCTATGTATTTTTTAAAATATCCATATCATTGATTCCTGCTCTAATTTTTATTATTTTGTTCTTTCACTTTTGGTTTCATTTGTTGTTCAAATTATACTTTCTTAAAACAATGTGTTTTGTTACATTTGAGCATTTTGCTTTTCCTGATATAAGCTTACTTTTTAGAAACTTTCTTTACATCATAGCTTTTGCTGTGGTCCACATTTTTGGTAGTTTGAGTTTGTTTCCAGTAATATTTTTTAAAATGAAACTGTGAGATACAGACTTTCAAACTCCTGTATTATGTTAAGTCAAACAATGATCGAGTACCCATCCCTCCACCAGTGCCCATTCTCCATCACCAATATTCCCAGTGTCCCTCCTGCCACCCCTACCCCAGACCCCCTGCATCTGTGACAGGCCAATTCTCTCTTTCTCTCTCCTTTTGTGTGTTATGGTTTGCAATACAGGTACTGAGTGGCTAACATGTTTAGTCCATAGTATACTTTCAGCACTCTTTGACCTAGTTGTTGATCAGTTATGTGTTATTTAGTTTCCAAATACATGATGAATTTTTCCTAGCTTTATTTTTCTTCTCTGTTTCTATAGTCATTTCATTGTGGTCTGAAAAAGATACTTGATACAAATTTTATCTTAGATATTTTAGGGACACTTGTTTTGTTTCTGAGCATGTGCTAACATGGATAATTTCCTATGTGCACTGGAGAACAAAATGTATATATATTTACATATATATATCCCCTACATACAACTCTTTCATATTTTTCTTTCTTTATTTTTTTATTTTTATTTTTTTGTTGAATCATCATGTGGAAAATTACAACGCTTTCAAGCTTAAGTCTCAGTTATACAACGCTGAAACAACCATTCCTTCACCAGTGCCCATATCCACCACCAAAAATAACAAAAAACCAGTATACCTCCCATCCCTCCCCCCATCCCCAGCCTGGGTAACTGATAAATTTCACTTTACTTTGGTTACATTCAACATTTCAACAAAAACCTCACTATTATTGTTAGGAGTTCCCCATTAGAGTCAGACCTGTGGTGAAGAGATATGAGGTCACGCGGCCACAATAGCGGCCGCGTGGTTTTGGATTTCTGTATTTTAGCAACTAAGTCCAGGGAAATTTCTTCCAGAAATTGGATCATTGCAAGCTTGTATCTCTCATTAGTGGTCCTCATAGTATGGCGGTCGCCATGCCCTTCCCCCACCGGCAAGGGAAAGGTGAGAGAGAAATACCTTTCCCCTCCTGGGCAGGCATGGGGCCGTGGCTTAATTCTCACTCTGGAGACATTCTGCAAGGAGCTCCTGGTATCAAAAGTAGTTTAGCTGGCCTCTGGAGTCATGCTTGTGCAGCTGCGGTGAGGCTGCACATATGCGGCCCCCAGGATCACATCTCTGCAGCGAGCAGGGCCAGTGTCAGCCGCGCACCTTCCCGTGAGCACCCTCGCGTCCCTTTGCTGCCCCTCGTACCTCTCATATGTGGTCCTCATAATATGGCGGTTGCCATGCCCTTCCCCCCTACCCGGCAAGGAAAAGGAGAGAGAGAGAGAGAGAGAGAGAGAGAGAGAGAGAGAGAGAGAGAGAGAGAGAGAGAGAGAGAGAGAGAGAGAGAGAGAGAGAGAGAGAGAAAGAGAAAGAGAGAGAGAAATACCTTTCCCCTCCTGGGCAGGCATGGGGCCGCAGCTTAGTTCTCAGTCTGGAGGCATTCTGCAAGGAGCTGCTGGTATCAAAAGTACTTTAGCTTGCCTCTGGAATCATGCTCATGCAGTTGCGGTGAGGCCGCATGCTTGTGGCCTCCAGGATCACATCTTGGAGGCCTCATTTTTTTCTTTAAGTTGGTATTTTCATTTATTTTTTAGGGAGAGTCTGGCTATTCTACCTATAGGTGAATAGTGGTTACTAAAACCACCTAATACTACTATGTTGATATCAATAGCTTTCTTCATACTAGGTAATTAGTTAATTTATAGATTTTGGAGTTTCTTTATATATTTTAACAAAGTTTTCTTGATGTATTGAGCCTCTAATTATTATATAGTTTATATATTTGTCTCATTAGACATTTAACTTTGAAACTGTAGAGCCAGGAAGATAGTTCAGGGGTTAAGGCAGACCTACCTGCCTTGAGCATGGTAAACTCAAGTTTATCTCTAGGCAACATGTATGGTCCCTGAGCACAGCTAAGAGTAATGCCTATGGAAAGAGCCAAGAGTAATCTCAGACCATTGCCAAGTGCAAAAAACTGTATCACTGTATCACTTTCACCCTCTTGTTCATCAATTTATTCGAGCGGGTACCAGTAATGCCTCCATTCATCCCAGCCCTGAGATTTTAGCAGTCTCTCCTCATCTTTCCCAACGAGTGGAGACTCTTTCAGGGTCAGGGGAATGAGGCCCATTGTTGTTATTGTTTTTGGCATATTTAATATGCCCTGGGGAGCTTGCCAGGCTCTGCCACGTGGGTAGGATACTCTCAGTAGCTTGCTGGGCTCTCAGAAAGGCATATATACTTATTTCCCTCTATGATGATGTGTCACGTGGCCACTTTAAGGACGCGTGAAATATGTTCACTCATGTGTGAGGCTTGGCCTGAGCATGTGGAAAGCAGCCTGGAATTGAGTGGTGGAGGTCGGCTGCTGGGGCTGGGCCCCTGGGGACAGGGAGGGCTCTCACTCTCCCCACTCTGGGGTGTCCTGAGTGAAAGCAGCCTGGCACGGAGTCTGGTGGAATGGTTAAGTGCAAAAACAATAAAAATAATTACTGAAATTTATTTAATGTGACATATATTTAACATCTAAGCATTTTTTTAAGGCACCATTTCCCTGTCTCATCGCTTTACTGTCTTTTGCTCTGAATCAGTTTATCATGATAGTTCAAGAATGTTAATAGCAGGTTGGTTTCTTTTTTTTTTCTTTTTCTAACCTATCAAGATTCTAAGCATTGTTTGACTGTCGAGTTCAGGTTATTGATAATAAGTAAAATTATTGAAAAAAGGCTTTTGCTACCATTTTCTATGGATTCTTAGTATTTGAGAAGGTTTTCCTGTGTATTTTATTTCCTTTCCCTGTGCTTAGATGTATGCCTGCTATGCAGTGATCAGGTCCATTTGATTCTCCCTTTTGAGTCTTAAAAGAATATCTTTCTTGAGGTTACTAGTGACAATACCTGTTATTATAGTTGTCTGTCTGTCCCACACATGAAAACACTTTGCTCTCTCCTCACCACAACACAAATGACACTTATCAGAGCATAGTGGTTACTTTAGAGTATCCACCATTGTTCATCATGTTTTCAAGGCACTGTAGTCTTTTTATCCTCACCTCATTTAAACACCGTGGCTTGCAAAGTTGTTTAGGATGATTTGTTATTGGCATTCAATATTCCAATACCAATCCACCACCGCTGTCACCTTCCCTCCACCATTGTCTATATTTTCCCAACCATGTCTTAGGTCTTCCCTCATACCAGTTCCTCGATAGTTATTTATATTTCTTGTTACTGATAAGTGGCCAGTAGAATTATCAAAGATACTTTAGTAAAAGAAAATTCGTGAAAATTGTATCTCACCATGGGGGCATTAAGTACTTCTCTAAGGGTTTACTAAGCTGTGGTTGCAAGTTAAGTCTTCTGTGTTAATGTTTTTGTTAGTAGAGATTCATTGGCATTCCAATCCAATCTGGTGTGCTCTCTTGGGATGTCATTATTGTAGAGTTTGGAAATGTGGCTAGGCCACGAATATAGCCAAGTGCTCCAGAATATTTAACTGGGCAGTCTGCTCAGAGGCAAGGCTAGCCATTTTCATCTTTCTCATGCTCTCTTCCCCCACTTCCCCGTACACTGTGTCTATGTTTGTAACTGCAACAATAAAGCCCTGCTAAAGTCTCAGACATCTCGGAGCCTGGGTTTGTTTCTCCGTAGAATATCTCCAGCAGGGTGGGAGCAATAGACAGAGGGTAGGCATTTGCCTTGCACATGGGTGGCCGAGGTTTGATTCCCAGCATCTCATATGGTTCTCCCGAGCACCACCAGGAGTAATTCCTAAGTGCAGAGCCAAGAGTAACCCCTGTGCATTGCTGGGTGTGACCCAATAAGGACAAAAAAAATAAGAAAGTGTCCAGCATTCATCATCTCATCAATTGTAAAATAAGTTCACATCTTTAGTTGCCCTGAACTGGAGGTGAAACTAATTTTGTTTTTAAAGAAAGCAGGTTAACAATCTATACTGTGAATAAATATCCTTTAAGAACCATACCTCCGGCTGAAGGGAGAAAAACGTTTCAAGGATAGTCCTATCAAAAAGACTTTCAATGAATTTCACAGAACAAATGAGGTATGCAGTGCACACCTGCCTCTTAGTATTAATTCTCAGGTTACAGTGAAGCTCAGAAAATTGCTATTTCTTGACCTAAAAGGAGGTTAAAACACTTTCAGTAAAAATCGATTCACTTTAAGGTATTTAGCACTGTTCATATTTTGTAAAAGTCTCTATGACAGGGCTGGTTTCAATTGGCACTTTATGTGAGGTTGTAGGAAGCCCATCACATAGAGAGTGGAATCTGAATGAGTGTTTAAAAAGATGAGCTATTTGCTTTGTTTCACTTCCAAGATAGAAGGGGTACATTCGTAGGTCTCACAGACAGGCTGGGGATATTGGAGCCCTTATACAGGTCAGTTATAGAAGTGGCAAAGTGATTTCTGAAAAAAATAAAACTAATTTTTCCCACTGACCTTTTTTACTTTACCAGGGGAATTTATGTTACACATGATCAAATAGCATTATCTGCAATGAAAGAAATGAGGTATGAAGGAATCATTCAATAAAAAATGATAAATCATAAAAGATCATTTAGAGAATAATGCTGCTAGGAAGAGTTTGAGAAGTTTGAAGATCTTTTTTCCCCATAGCTTTTAGGAAATGCTATCACAGGAAATTGCACCAGTTAGACAGTTGTTACTCTTTGAATACATAGTGAAATTTTCAAATGGAATTAAATAAGAAATAATGCAGGCTGTCAGTCACAACTGAAGACTGGTCGGAAAAATTGCTTTCTGAGCGGACAGAGCATAATCATAGTCATGACAAGTCAGAAAACAAAACCCAAATTATGAGAATGACTTCAATGACTACTGGTGACTCATGGGAATAAAAATTTCTAAAGCAAGGAAAATTAAGAACTAGAGAGGAAATAGGGATATATGAAACTTTATGCATATTTATACAACCAACCAGCAATTTCTCAGTTGATTGTGTACTTGATAAATGCTTATCAGATCACAAATAAATATTTAAATTGTAATGATGGCTTGATTTGTAGCATCAAAAAGAAATAAATAAAATGAAAATAACATTATTAAAATATTTAAGCAGAACATATTAATATGAGGAATGACTATGTAAGATTTTAAAAATGGAACTTGTTATTTTATTTAATTTTTAAACTTTTAAACGGGTTGGATGGGGGCACACATATTCGACAATGTTTGGGGGTTACTCCAGGATCTGCACTCATGCATTACTCCTAGCTGTGCTTGGGGAACCATATGGATTGCCAAGGATTGATCCCAGGTAGGCTACTTGCAATACAAATGCCCTACTTGCTATATTATCACATTGGCCCCTTGTTAATTTGAATAGATGTAAGTGTTAACAAAAAACTAAAGTTTTCCAATAATAAAAAGTCTCCCCAAGCACAAAAGTCCTGGCCCAGATCGATTTATTAGTGAATTCTTCCAAACCTTTAAAGAGGACTTACTCCCAATTCTCTTTAAGCTTTTCCAGGAAATTAAAGTATCAAAAACACTTCCAAACAGTTTCTATGAAGCAAATATCACCCTGATGCCAGAAGCAGACAGAGATACCACAAAGGAAGATTATTACAGACTAATATCCCTGATGAACACAGACGCTAGATCCTCAACAAAATATTAGCAAATAGAATCCAACGACTCATCAAAAAGATCATACACCATGACCAAGTTGGATGCAATGATGGTTTAACATTCGCAAGT
Source organism: Sorex araneus (assembly GCF_027595985.1). Taxonomy (NCBI): domain Eukaryota; kingdom Metazoa; phylum Chordata; class Mammalia; order Eulipotyphla; family Soricidae; genus Sorex; species Sorex araneus. The sequence continues at coordinate 87,192,110 of NC_073302.1, read as the reverse complement.
CAATCAACATAATTCATCATATCATTATAATAAATAATAAAAACCATGTGATCATATCAATAGATGCAGAGAAAGCATTTGACAAGATCCAGCACCCATTTATGATGAAAACTCTCAGCAAAATTGGCATCAAAGGAACTTTCCTCAATATAGTCAAAGCCATCTACAAAATCCCACAACAAGTATCATTCTCAATGGGAAAAAACTAAAAGCCTTCCCTCTAAGATCGGGCACAAAACAAGGTTACCCACTTTTGCCACTCCTATAAAATATAGTACTGGAAGTCCTGGCCATAGCAGTTAGACAAGAAAAAGATATCAGGGGCATACAAATAGGAAAGAAAGAGGTCAAGTTATGACTATTTTCAGACAATATGATACTATACTTGAAAAGCCCTAAAATCTCCTAGAAACAATAGGTTGATAAAGTAAAGTGGCAGACTACAAAATCAACACCCCAAAGTCCATGGCTTTCTTATATACAAATAATGAAAGAGAAGAAAGAGACATTTAAAAAAATCTCATTCACAATAGTACCTTAGAAAATCAAGTACCTTGGTATCAGCTTAACCAAAGAGGTGAAGGACCTATACAAGGAAAATTACAAAACACTACTTCAAGAAATAAAAGAGGACATTAAGAAATGGAGACACATACCCTGCTCATGGATAGGGAGATTTAACATTATCAAAATGGCAATAATGCCCAAAGCACTATATAAATTTAATGTGGTTCCTATCAGGATACCCAGGACATTTTTCAAAGAAATAGACAAAACACTTCTGAAATTCATATGGAACAATAAAACCCCACGAACAGCTAAGGCAATCCTTGGGAAAAGAAGATGGGTGTCATCACCTTCCCCAACTTCAAACTCTACTTCAAAGCAGTAATAATTAAAACAGCATGGTATTGGCTAAAAACAGACCTACAGACCAATGGAACAGAGTTTAATATCCTGTCACAGACCCTCAAATAAATTCCACATGATTTTTAACAAAGGAGTAAGAAATGTGAAGTTGGAACAAGGAAAGCCTCTTCAACAAGTGGTACTGGGAAAACTGGATAGCTACTTGCAAAAAAATGAACTCTGACCTCTGTCTAATTCCAGGCACAAAAGTCAGATCAAAGTGGATTAAAGACCTCAATATCAGACATGAATCTATAAGGTACATAGAGGAAAATGTAGGCAGAACTCTCCATTGAAGCTAAAAGCATTTTTAAGGACTAAATAGCACTGACCATGCAAGTGGAAGCAAACATAAACAAATGGGACTACATCAAACTAAGAAGCTTCTGCACTTCAAAAGAAATGTGACCAACATACAGAATGAGCCCACAGAATGGGAAAGAATATTTACCCAATACCCATCTGATAAGGGATTAATATCCAGGATATACAAGACCTTAGGAGAACTGTATAAGAAAAAAAAACTCCAACCCCATAAAAATCGGGAGAAGAAATAAACAGAAATTTCCTCAAATAAGAAATACAAATGGCCAAAAGGCACATGAAAAAATGTTCCACATCTCTGGCCATCAGGGAGATGCAAATCAAAACGACAATGAGATATCATCTCACACCACAGAGACTGGCTCACATTCAAAATAACAAAATCAACCAGTGCTGAATGTGGGGCAAAAGGGACTCTCTTTCACTGTTGGTGGAAATGCCAGCTGGTCCAGCCTTTCTGGAAAACAGTATGGACAGTCCTTCAAAAATTAGAAATTGAGCTTCCATATGACCTCGCAATATCACTTCTGGGAATATATCCTGAGGATTCAAAGGAGCACAGTAGAAATGACATCTGTACCTATATGTTCATTGCAGCACTGTTCACAAAAGCCAAAATCTGCCAACTACCCAAGTGCCCTAGAACAGATGACTGGTTAAAGAAACTTTGGTACGCCCTTTGGACCCTGCTGTGGAGCGAGCATGATGGAAGAGCCCAAGGAAGCCCTTGGACTCCAAACAGCCCACTGAACTAATTCCGGCATGGGACCAGAGACCCCACGGTGCGCTGAAACAGTGGAAGCCGGGCATCCCCCAATTCTTTTAACCTCTCTCTCTCTCCACACCTCCCCCCTGAGCACAGCGCAGGATCCGCGGTTTTCCTGAGCGCAAAATGGAGACGCCGAGCCTCTCTCTAGGCTTCTCCATCTTATGAGCACCATAAAAGGGCAAAAGTTTGTAGTGATGTTATTTCTGGTTGTACTTTCCCTGGACTTTATACAGAAACCCAAAACCGCGCAGCGGCAGCGCGACCTAATGTCATCTTAGCATCAGCAATATGTAATATGTCCCTTTTTAATGGGTCGGACTTTTGTGGGAGATCCTAACAAGAATAGTAAGTCTGTTGCTGAAATATTGAAGGCAATCAAAGTGGTAGCCATCTCTCTAGACTGAACTAAGCTATATCCCCACACCAGCTGAGAAGAAATATCCTTCTTTCTCGGGAAGAAACGCGGCGTGGTGTCAAACATAGTGTGATGTCCATTAAGCAAACAGACCTGGTGGCGTGGGAATGGGATATAAGGGGAAAAATTATGTACATGGAACAGTGGGACGCTGGTGGAATCTCGAGCCAGAGCCGATACCAGCGCAAGCCCTTCGGTTCCAGAAACTGCTTGCAGACACTCTACTAGTCTATCAACTAAGCCAGAGCCCCACGCCTGCCGATGACGGGAAATAACCATCCTTTTCATTTTTTTTTTCCCTTGTCAGGCAGCGTGGCGATTACCAAACAGGCGTGAACTCGGTGGCGCGGGGCAAGGGGGAAAAAGAAAAGTTATGTAACAAACAGCGGGACTTAATATCTCTATATTCTTAGCAGTGGAGAACTATCAAATGCCTCCTTGGCAATAGGACTGCTTTCCTTTTTTGGGGGAAACCCCAACAACGGTAGTGAGTTGTATGTTGAAACATGGAATGTAATCGAGATAAGGCATAAACGAAGTGGAACTTATCATGTACAAGGGTGGGGACTGGGGAGGTGGGAGGGGGCGGCAGGTATACTGGGGGGGTTGGTGATGGGAGATGGGCACTGGTGAAGGGAAGGGTGTTTGAGAATTGTATAACCGACATAATCCTGAGAACTATGTAACCCTCCACATAGTGATTCAATAAAATTATTAAAAAAAAAAAGAAACTTTGGTACATCTACACAATGGAATGCTATGCAGCCATTAGGAGAGATGAAGTCATGAAATTTGCTTATAAATGGATAAACATGGTGCGTATCATGCTGAGTGAATTGAGTCAGAAAGAGAGGAACAGACATAGAAAGACTGCACTCATTTGTGGAGTATAAAATAACATCACATGAAGCTGACACCCAAGGACAGTAGATACAAGGGCCAGGGGGATTGCCTCATAGTTGGAAGCCTGCTTCACAAGGGGAGGGGAGAAGGCAGATGGAATAGAGAAGGGATCATGAAGAAAATGATGGCTGGAGGAACCAGTTGGGATGGGAAATGCATGTTGAAAGTAGATAATGGACCAAACATGATGACCTCTCAGTGTTTGTGTTGCAAGCCATAGTGCCCAAAAGTAGAGAGAGTATGGGGATTATTGTCTGCCATGGAGGCAGGGGGAGGATTTTAAAGGGGGGGGTATACGGGGGATATTGGTGGTGGGAAATGTGCACTGGTGGAGGGATGGTTGTTTGATCATTGTGTGATTGTAACCCAAACATAAAAGCTTGTAACTATCTCAAGGTGATACAATAAAATTTAAATAAGTAAATAAAGGAATAAAGTTCCTAAAACATTTTCTCTGAAAAACAAAACCAAACCTAAAGTTTCTGTAGCTTAAAACTTATAATCAAACATAGAAAACATAGAAAGTGTTGCTAGACTTACACATTAATAAACAAACATTTTTATAAATTTGTGGTCTGGAGAGATAATACAGGATTTGCCTTTTATTTTTCTAAATGTGGTTGTGGTTCTTCATATGCCTGTTTTTAAGATACCGTGATTTACAGAACTGATTATGATTGAATTGTTCCAGGCATGCAATGTTGCAACACCAATCCCACCACCATTGTCTTCAGGGCCCCTGCCATCCTCAGCCTGCACCTTTGACGGGCCTATAACAAATTATTTTATATTGCTTCCTCCATCAAAAACTAAAGAAATGGAAAATGGAATTATTAGAAGATAAATAAATTAAAGTCAATTTATAATGATTAGTTGCTTAATGATTGTAATTTATTTAAATAAGAAAATTCAAATAATTTAATACAATATAGTATTCTGCCTATTATCACTTATATAATTATGTTTTCAACTCTGACTTTTAAAACCTTGCATTAAATTTTTTTTGTATTTGAAACACTACAATAATCATAATATATTTGCTGTCATGAATGAGGCTCTGTCACCCCTTGACAGGCATATAACACATTAATATAATATTATTTGCTCAAAAATACCCTTAAAAGTATGGCAAATAAAATCATTAGAAAGTAAATTAATAACACTCAATTCATGCTGATTAATTGCTATATGTTTTTAACCTCTCTTAATCTAGAGGACACTCAAATACAATACCGTGAATACCATATTTAATACAAAAGAATGAGAAGTTTCTCCTGTCCTTATAGCTCTTTAAATGCTTCTTGCAAAACTGGTTTCAAGGCTATGCATTCTCTCAGCTGTTGCCTAACCATGCTCTCTATCGTTCCTTCAAATCTGAATGATAATCTATCTGGATAGAGGTTTCTTGGCAAGGTGTTCAGTTCGTTGACTTTTTTGTATTCTATCTTTCCATATTCTTCTGGCTCATAGAGTCTTATCAGATATATCTGCTGTACATCTTATGGATTTTCCTTTGTGTGCAAATTCCCTTATTGATCTTGCTTTTTTCAATATTCTGCCCTATCCTTAGTGTGTATATGAATATGAGATAGTACTGCACTGTCCTCCCATTGTTAATCATTTGCTCGAGCAGGCACCAGTAATATCTCCATTGTGAGATTTGTTGTTACTGTTTTGGGCATATCAAATACGCCACAGGTAGCTTGTCAGGCTCTGCCCTGCAGGCGGGCTGGATGCTCTCAGTAACTTTCCAGGCTCTCTGAGTGGGAGAGGGAATCGAACCTGGGTTGGCCCCATGCAAGGCAAATGCTCCACCCCCCTTGCTATTGCTCCTGTCCAACACATAGCACAGACAGTAGGGCGTTTGCCTTGCAAGTGGCTAACCCTGGTTTGATTCCTCCATCCCTCTCGGAGAGCCCGGCAAGCTCTCCTACCTGCCCACACAGCAGAGCCTGGAAAGCTCCCCACGGCGTATTCAATATGCTAAAAACAGTAACAAGTCTCACAATAGAGACGTTACTGGTGCCTGCTTGAGCAAATCAATGAACAACAGGATGAAGGTGCTACAGTGCTATCCTTAGTGTGAATTCACAAAGTAGTGCTGGTGCTGCTATGGCAAAGACATTTGATGAGAGCTGTTTCCAGGCCTACCTAGCAGAGATACAAAGAGACAGGGACCACAGCCTGATGGTGAAAATGGCCCATTTAATGCAGAGTTGCTAGCATACTTATAGAATATCTGAGTGGGCTTGAGGTAAGATAGGTGTGACTGATCATTTACATAGGTAAGCAATCTGGAACTTTGCATAGATCATTTATATAGATAAAATATAGGAAATTCTCTTTTGGGAAGATTAAAGCAAGGAGACACTCTGTCTCCCAGGGACATGTACATCAATTTTATCTTTCCCTTTAGTTGTATAAGATATCAATACTTGCAGTTATTTGAATAAACACAGTAAGAGACAAAGATCTCAACGTTTAGTTCTCTGGGATGAGAGCGAGCAAGTCTTTTAGCACTCATTTTTCTGGGCTCTGAGAGCAAGGAAATCTTTTTAAATCCCAGACTAAGTCCTCAGGCTAGTTCAGCTTGTCCTTCCCCATGGGGGGTCCTGTCTCTTAAGTCACAATAGTTTGGATCAAGATCATGCATTTATGCTTTCTAGGATGTCCCATTTCGATGCTGGGGTAGCTTTGCCACTCACCCCGGCTCTATCCCAGTTTCATGGTGAGACCTCCATTTTGGGGTGTTAGGAACTACAGCAACTTAAACCTGAGTCAAGTAATTAGGACCAAGTAATTATGCCCAGGAGTAGATATGTTTCAGGGTAAATCAATTCCCAAATACTAGGAGCACAGCAATAATGGTCTTTCTGTGTTTAACCAAAGAACATTGCTCTATAATAAATTATAAAAAGGCTACAGGGAAAAATAGAAAAGCAGGTACAAATACACAGCACTTCAAATACAAAGCAATACAAATACAAAGTTTAGAACTACCAGAACGTTTTGACTTATAAGTGATCAAGACTGACTTGGGGCACTGTGACAATGAGAGGTAAAACACAAAGGAAAGGTTAAAGATAAACCTTAACTTAATTAGGGATGCTAGCAAGAGTGTGGTAAACTTCTCTGGAAGAGGAAAGGCAGCAATTCACTGGTGAAGACCAAAGCACTTAGGGTTAATATCCAACACTTCGATTTTATGGTTTGAGTATAGTGTACCTTGGAGTTTTTCTAATTGAGTTTATTTTCTATGAAACCCTTCAGGTCTTTTGGGTATCCATGGCTGTAGTCCTCAACTCTGGGAAGTTCTTATCAATGATTTCTTTAACTATTGTCTCTTAACATTTGCCTTCCTGTTTGTTCTTCAGGCACTTAAATGATTCTTATATTTTTCTCTTGAACTCATCCCATAGTTCTCTGGTATGTTGTTCATTTGCTTTCAGACTATTTCTGCTTTCTGCTGTTTCCTAATGGTTTTCTTTTTCTCTTCTTGGGGAAACTCAATCTTGTGCTCAGCTTCTCTAATTCTGCTCTTCAGTGCTTCTATTGACTGTTTTGCATCACCTATGTTTTTTTTGTCTCTGTCATAGCATTTTCATTTCAACTATCATACTTTCTTAGGCCTTGCTAACTACTTGTTTCACTTTCTTTGAACTCATTGTATATTCTTGTCATCACTGTATCATTGTCTTCCAGTTGCTCTTTGATTTGCTCAAGTGGGTGCCAGTAACGTCTCCATTGTGAGACTTATTGTTACTGTTTTTGGCATCTTGAATACGCCACGGAAAGCTTGCCAGGCTCTGCCGTGGGGGCAAGATACTCTCGATAGCTTGCCGGGCTCTCTGAGAGGGGCGGAGAAATCAAACCCGGGTCAGCCATGGGCAAGGTGAATGCCCTACCCGCTGCACTATCACTCCAGCCCATATCCTTGTCATAGTATCAATAAATAGTAGCACTGAGGAATCACTGGTTGTGTTTATATCTTCAGTGGTTCTGTTTTCACGCATTGAGCTTGGTGGGCTTCTGTGTATTTTCTCCAAATATTTTTCTCGTGTTATTTTTGTGCTGGAAGTGAGTTTATGCAGTTGACCCTCAGGGGAGATGGTGAGGGATTATCTCTCTGTCTTCTTTGCTGTACTCACAGAATAATAGGAAGAATAACTGTGAGCAGCTTGCAATTTGTTGAGTAGATCTTCAGGAGCTGTGATGTGGGCCCTTAATGTGATAAAAGTTGAATGTGGAGGCTGCCTGGCCCCACCGGAGGGAGGGGTCTTCTTCCCATTGGAGCTCTGCCTACCATTAAAATAGGCCCAATGATACTAGCCAGAGGTGAGCCTCACCTGGGATGGTGGAGCTGCAAACAGAAGATCAAGAAGAAGCTGTGTTGTGGACCTTAATATAATACACGCTGGATCTGGAGACTGATGGGATCCATCTGGTAAGTAGGATCTCTGCCTTATATGTTCAGAATAGACCCGGTGATGTCAGTCAGAGGCGAGCTCACCCAGGCAGCAAGCAGGTCAATAAAAATGTTCTTACACTAATTCAGAATTGATATTTTACTGCTTTGTATAAACTTCCAAACCATAATTCAAATACCTCTTCTTTTTTTCTTTTTTTTTCAGAAAAATTTATTTTAGGCACTTTGATTCAAAATGTTGATAATGGCAGGGCTTCTTACATAGAACGTTCCAACACCACAGTATCCATCAGACAACTCTCCACCACTGAAGCAGTGCCCCTACCCACAGACCACATCATACCCTCCTCCAGGGGCCCTTTGATGATACGCTTCCGATTAAAGACCAGTTCAGAGTTTCTGTCGCTGTTGAGTAGCTGCTGTTTCCTTAATGCGTTTCTTTATATACCACATGTGAGGGAGATCCTTCTGCACGCCCCCCTTTTCTGAACTAACATCATAGAGCGGGATGCTTTCCAGATCCATCCACATAGCAGCAGATTGCGTAAAACATCATTTTTTCAGAGTTTTAGAGTTATTTCACTGATCTCCAAGGAATAAGAGGCAAGAAAGAATTTTGTTGCAGAAAATTAGACATGTGTTATGACATTTGAGGGAAGCACCTTAAAACTTGTAGAAATTATAAGAGCCAATCCCCAGATGACAAAGAAGCAGGGCTTGGAGTTATAAAAGAGAAAAATGCAAAGTATTAATTTTAGAGGTATAATATTTCTGAAGATAAAAGGCAGAGCAGTATAGTAGAAAACTCATAGATTAATACATGTTTCTAAATGCTTGCGCATTATAACTTGATATATCTTCTAAGAGTGCCTATTCTTGTTTCCTTTCATCTCTCCCATTGGCTAGGGCAAAGGTATCAGCATTATCTAGACATATTTTCATTGCCTTAACTCTAGCTATGCATTAACTTATATCTTTGCCCTGGTATCCTGAAAATATGTAATATAACTACTTTGCTATTCTTACCAGGTCTTTAAATGTTGGTAACTCAAACACTAAAGCCACAGTGATTCCCTAAAGGCTTAAGTTTCCATGAATTTCTGACTACCTAATGAAGAATTATCAGGTTTTTTCATATAGATATGTCACAGGGCTAAATGAATTGTTGATCAAGAAGTACATTATCTGAAAGGTGACTAAATGTAAACATTAGACATGCATTATCTATACTCATATTTATACATACATATATTTATGCAATATTATATACATATAATTTGCATAGCTGGTGTGCTCCTATAAAATAGAATCATTTAATAAAGATTAGTATGAGGTGAATACTTATGGTACGGGATATTGGTTTCCCATTCCTGCTGCAACTTTCCTCTCAGTGAACTCAGTCTGTATGACACTCCTGACTTTTATCCTTGTTTGAATCGGCCCTAGTTATGATTTCCCAGACTGATCAAAACTGGGAATGAAAATCTAAACATGTATGGGATAAATTCTCCTTTTGTCTCTCAGGATCAAGTCTGGATATGGGAGTCACTAAACGTCTGTGCCTTGTGAACAATGTTTTTAGGACCTGAACTGCTACAAATAGGGCAGAAACATCTATTTTATTCTGAAGTCCTTACTAGAAAACTCATTTGACATGATTCTAAACTGTATCTTCAAGATCATTAGTAAAATGATAGCTGTAATTTGACCCCCTTCTCTACTTAGCTCTTTATATTATTTCTCAGCTTACTTAGAATCATGGTAGCATGAGAGGGTAGGAACAATAGTATAGTGCGTACGGCATTTGCTTTGCAGCCGACCCGGGTTGGATCCCCGGCACCCCATATGATCCCCAAACACCGCCAGGACTGATTCCTGAGCCAGGAGTAAGCCTGAGCACTGCCAGGTGAGGCCTCAAAGAAAAACAAAACAAAAAGATTCCATGTTGTGTGAGAGAGATCATCATTGAGGTCATTATCTGGTCCCATATTTTGACATACAGAATGGTAACAAGTTTGAGAATTCATACTGGGATGCATGTGAGAAAATGCTACTCTCTTTTGATTAGAGAAATTCTGAAGCCAGAATTTCATAGCAAGGAAGTTTTTCATTCAAATTTTTCATCCAAAGGCTATATGATAACCTGTCTTTGGATCCTAAGTTTCCTGTTAAGAGAGTTGAGTTTGCTAGCAATTCCTCTGAACAACCAGTCTCTAAAGTGAAATATTCCTATTTTGCTATGCAAGTTCCTGTGCCTGTAAGAAAGGAATAAAACAGGGCACAGTTCCCTCCTTAGAACACAGATCACTGCTTCTCTACTGCATTTGGTCTTGTTAATGGCTGTGCCATATCTTGAAAATCTTTTACATATTGATATCAATAACGTCTGTTTTACCCCTGTATTTATTATTCCAGGAGTATTTTCCTCTCCTCTACAACCAGTATGTACCCTTTTGACTGGAATGATAGCACAATGGGTAGGGCGTTTGCCTTGCACATGGCCGACCTGGGTTCGATTCCTCCCTCCCTCTAGGAGAACCTGGCAAGCTACCAAGAGTATCCCGCCTGCACGGCAGAACCTGACAAGCTTCCTATGTGTATTCAATATGCCAAAAACAGTAACAAGTCTCACAATGGAGACATTACTGGTGCCCACTTGAGCAAATTGATGAACAACAGGACGACAGTGCTACAATAGTGATAAAATCCACAATTTGAAAATCAACACATACATTTGGCAGCACACCACCTCTAGCATGGTTGTTGCCTCCTGTTGCATTGCAGCTGAGTTTTGTGGTCAGCTAAGAAGGGCTCTTGGCAAAGAATTTCTGGAAACCATGAAACCAAGAAGTGTTTGGGATAAACAATGCATCCAATGGCAGCTCAAACCCCCAATACCAGCAACCTTTTAGAAATAATTCAGTAGAAACTGTAGCCCTGAGAAGACTCAGACTACAAGAGCTGAGTACCTGTAGTGTACTCAGGTAGGGAAGTACCCTAGCAATTACGCTTATTTGCACAAGATCCCCAGCCTAAGATATCTTGGAAAGACAATATTTTTAATTAGCTTCCAAAGCAACTCTGAGCACTTTCTTCTGGAGCTGCTTATAACCCTGTATCACTGTATCAGTGGCACTGTAAAACGTTGCACTGTCCTCTCGTGGCTCATAGATTTGCTCGAGCAGGCACCAGTAACGTCTCCATTGTGAGAGTTGTTGTTACTGTTTTTGGCATATTGGATATGCCATAGGTAGCTTGCCAGGATCTGCCATGTGGGTGGGATACTCTCAGTAGCTTACTAGGCTCTCTGGGAGGGGCGGAGGAATCGAACCCAGGTCTGCCAAGTGCAGGGCAAATGCCCTATACCCTGTGCTATAGCTCCAGCCCTGTTAATGACTAAATTTATCTTCTTAATTTTAGGATTTCTCTCCTCTTTACAAAGAAGCCTGAGGGGCTGGAGCGATAGCACAGCGGGTAGGGCATTTGCCTTGCACGCGGCCGACCGGGGTCGATTCTCAGCATCCCATATGGTCCCCTGAGCACCACCAGGAGTAATTCCTGGGTGCAGAGCCAGGAGTAACCCCTGAGCATTGCCGGGTGTGACCCAAAAAACAAAATAAATAAATAAATAATGAAGCCTGAGTTTTTCACTTGGATACATTTTAATTTTTCCACAGTTCAACTTCAGGATTCCTCTTGTTCTGAAATTACTTTCTTTAAATTGGACCAAGATTGTAGCAACTCAGTCCAAGAGATAGAGTCATGGGAAGAACGCTTGTCTTGCACAAGCCAATTCAGGTTTGATCCCATTACTTCATAAGATCCCCTGAGCATAAAGCCAGGAGGAAGTTCTGAGATGGTTGTGGTCCAACCCCCTCAGCCTCCCAACATTAAAAAAATTTAAATTTAAAAAATTGAAAAAGAACCTAGCAAGACAGGTAGGAATTTGGACTCATATCTCCTTTTCCTGCAGGATATAAGCTTGCCTCAGTAGCTCCCTGAAAATATGGATGAATAGTGAGGACTAATTTCCATGCTTGGACTGGAGCGATAGCACAGAGGGTAGGGCATTTTGCCTTGCACGTGGTTGACCTGGGTTCAATTCTTCTGTCCGTCTCAGAGAGCCCAGCAAGCTACCAAGTGTATCTTGTCCCCATAGCAGATCCTGGCAAGCTACCCGTGGCATATTCGATATGCCAAAAACAGTAACAAGCCTCACAATGGAGATGTTAATGATGCCCGCTCAAGCAAATCAATGAACATTGGGACAACAGTGCTACAGTGCTACAGTGCTTAGAACAAGTGGGTCTTAGGGACAGTTTCATAACTATCATATTTTAGCTATATTAGTGTTATACACAGGGAAATTTCCAAGCATAACCTGTGCCTTATACTTTGAAGTACCTATTAACCTTTATTAAGAATTAATGAACTCTCAGTAGCCTAATGGAAATATTGTAACAGGTCACTGAAACCCCTCTTGCCTCAGGAATCTGGACTAAAAGACCAGGTTAAATTTGGGATGAAATACCAGCAAGATAGTCCCAGGATAAAAACAGAAATGGAAGCTGAGGTATTTTTACTAACTTTTGTGCATAGAGCAGCAAATTTGTCCCTTCTGATCTTTCTCGAGGCTGTGCTATAAATAACCACCATTTGTTTTTCCTCTGATCTGTCCGACATATTAAATACTCCTCCTGTACAGGTGGCAACTTTATCACAACTGTAGCTTTCAGACACTGACACTACAATGCTGGAACTAGAAACTAGTAAAGACTTCCTGACACTTTCTCATGAGTTGGAGTATGGCATGTATGACAGTGACCAATATTCAGTGAAAAGAGAATCAGAATATGACTTTGTCACTACTGTCTCTGTCTTACCCATATGTGTGATAATTGACAAGTGTTATTTACTTTTATCCCTCATATTAATTTTATGAAAAAGAACTCGACTGAAATGCACCAGCAATTTGCTTAGAGGATGGAGGTAAGAAATAGTTGAAACCATGCAAGTGGGCTGCTGTAAAAAGTAAAGTTTGAGATTGCCTATGTTCCTGTCTAGGAAACAATTGTGATTCGCTGTTTTCATTTCTTAGTCTTTCATTAGTTCAAACCTATGGTCACCACACATAAAACTTCTGTGTAATGGAACTGGAAAATTAGTAAGATGGGTGGACAACTTGCCTTGCAGATAGCCTCTCTGGGTTCTCTCTCCAGCACCTCACATGGTCCCCTGCACTGACCAGGAATGATTCCCGAGTGTAGAGCCCGGAGTGAGCCCTGGGCCGGGTATGGGTACCTCACAAAAATAAAACAAAACAAACTTCTCAGTACTTATCTACATCTCCTAAATATCAGCATGTGGAAATATTTTTTTAACTCAGAGTGTTTATTTATTTTTTCTTGACCTATTAATGTTTAGTGTGCTGTTTAATTTCTGTATAATAATGAAGTATCTAAATTCTTCTGTATTTATGTCCTTTTAATTTCATTACTGCCAAAATTTGAAGAATTTTAATGAATCTATGTACATATACATAATCATGATAAACATGTGTGTATATATACATGTACAGAAAGAATTTTACAGCCCTATACATAGCCTAACTTAATTTGAGAATGTTCAATGTGTACATATTTCTACTAAATACAACTTGAACCTTTGTAGAATATTTTTTTGTGCTTTTTCTTTAGAAAGTTTATTTTTCAAGAGAAGTTTTAGATTTTATAAAAACTTAGAGGTGTAGAAATTTCTTCTACACAACTTGTCTCCAACATCTCTTACTAGATTGGCATATTTTCTGTTTTTGCTTTGTTTTGTTATGGGGCCACACTGGGGGATGCTCAGGGCGTACTTGTGGCTCTGTGTTCAGGGATTACTTCTGGTGGACCATGTGGGATACCTGGGATTATATGTGTTCAAGGCAGACACCCTACCTGATGTATTATTTCTCCTAAGTGGGCTATCTCTTCTCTCCCTTCCCCTTCCTTCAGGTAACACCCCTTCCTGCATTTCTTGGGTAATACCTGAGGTATTCAAGCTTACTCCTGGCTCTTGACTCAGGCATCACTCCTAATAGTGCTCAGGCAAGCATATGGGGATGGTATCTAGGTTGGCTGTGTGCAAGGCAAACCACCTTACCAGCTGAACCAATGCTCCAGATGTCATTTTCATTTAAATCAAAGATAAACCTATATTGGCATATTATGCCTAGTCAAATCTGTAGTTTAACTTAGGGTTCATTACTAGTGTTGTTTTGTTATAAGGCTTTTGACAAAGGTATAATGATATACAGCATTATAGTATCATGAAAGATATTTCCACTCCCTTAAAATTCTTTTGAATCTCCCTCACAACCAGGCAACAATTAGAGCATTTTTGTATTGAATTATTTCATCTAATAATATGAATTTAAAGCCGCCAAGATGTGATCCTGGGGGCTGCACGTGTGTGCGGCCTCTCCGCAGATGCATGAGTGTGACTCCAGACGCCAGCTCAATTTTTCAGCATGGGTAGCTCCTCGCAGAATGTCTCCAGACTGAGAACTAAGCCGTGGCCCCATGCCCACCCAGGAGGGGAAATGTATTTCTCTCTCTCACCTCTTCCTTGCCAGGGGTGAAGGGTGTGGTGACCACCATATTATGACGACCACAGATGGGGTTTACAAGCTTGCAATGATCCAATACCTGGTAGAAATCTCCCTGGACTTATACAGAAATCCAAAACCTCATATCTCTTCACAACAGGTCTGACTAGTGGAGTACTCCTAACAATAATTGTGAGGTTTGTGTTGAAATATTGAATGTAACCATAGTAAATAGAAAGTAAAGTGAAATTTATCAGTTACATGGTGGGGGGGGGTGCTTGGGGGTGGGATGGGAGGTGTGCTGTTTTTTTATGGGGGGGTGGGATATGGGCACTGGTGAAGGGATGGTTGTTTCAGGATTGTATAACTTTGTATAACTGAGACTTAAGCCTGAAAGCATTGTAATTTTCCACATGGTGATTCAATAAAATAAAATTCTTTAAAAAAAAGAGCTACAGTAAAAAAGAATATGAATTTAATGTTTCTCTCTGTTTTTCTTTAAATTTTGACATGCGAACATCTAATTGTTCCACCACTATTTGTAGAAGAAATTTTTTTACTCAATTATATTCCTTTACTCCCTTTAAAAAGATTATTTAACTATAGGGTTCTATTTATGCAATTTTCCTTTGTTACATAGATGAATTTGTCTATTTTTTTATCAGTGTTACTGGATACTGTAGTTTTATAGCAAGTCTTGAATTCTGGTAGCATTCAATTTAGTTCTTCAACATCATACTAACTCTTCTGGATATTAAACCTCCCCATATAAACTAATATGTTGGTTGATATACAAAACATAATTTGCTGAGATTATCTGGTTTAACTGAATCCATAATTTTAATAAAAATTGAAAGAATACAATTACTTTATCCCACAAAATTTCCTGGATAATATGGATCTACCAGTGAATTTTACCAAATATTCAAAATTCTAAAAGGAGGAATACTTCCAAATATATTTTATGATTCCAACATTTCTGGTTTGGGTACCAGTAATCCAACATTACTGGTACCCAAACCAGAAATTAAAACAAATATACACATACACAATCAATGCAGTATAGCTGATGGACATTGATGCCAAAATTCTCAAGAAAATATTAGTGAATTTATACTCAAAAAAACTAGAGGTTGAGCTTCCATTTGACCCAGCAATACCACTGCTGGGAATATATCCCAGAGGAGCAAAATACTATAGTCGAAATGACATCTGCACTTATATGTTCATCGCAGCACTGTTTACAATAGCCAGAATCTGGAAAAAACCTGAGTGCCCTAGAACAGATGACTGGCTGAAGAAACTTTGGTACATCTATACAATGGAATATTATGCAGCTGTTAGAAAAAATGAGGTCATGAAGTTTGCATATAAGTGGATCAGCATGGAAAGTATCATGCTAAGTGAAATGAGTCAGAGAGAGAGAGACAGACATAGAAAGATTGTGCTCATCTGTGGAATATAGAATAATAGAATAGGAGTCTAACACCCAAGAATAGTAGAAATAAGTACCAGGAGGCTGTCTCCATGGTTTGGAGGCTGGTCTCCCATTCTGGGCAACTCAGAGAAGGGAACACCAAGTAAAATGTGGTCGGAGGTCATACGGGGGAAGGGTGATGCGTGCCGAATGTAGACTAGAGACTGAACACAATGGCCACTCAACACCTTTATTGCAAACCACAACACCTAATCAGAGAGAGAGAACAAAAGGGGATACCCTGCCATAGTGGCAGTGTGGGGTGGGGGGAGACCGGACTGGGGAGGGTGGTAGGGATGCTGGGTTTACTGGTGGTGGAGAATGGGCACTGGTGAACGGATGGGTTCTCGAACTTTGTATGGGGGAAACATGAGCACAAAAATGTATAAATCTGTAACTGTACCCTCACAGTGATTCACTAATAAAAAATAAATAAATAAATAAAAATATTAGTGAATTAAAAATCAATAATAAATATAAAGGATGATATATAATGAGCAAATGGAACTTACCCAAGAGATGCAAAGATGTTTAAAAATATGTGAATATGTCAATATAATATGCCATATCAATGAAATAAAAGAAAAATTATGAACTAATATTAATAGAGCATAAGAAAAATTTGACAATATTTAGCATCCATTTATGATAAATACAATAAAATGAGGGTAGAATAAAGTAATAAAGACAATTACTAAAACACCACAGCTATAATCATACATAATAGTAAAAAAATTAGCATTGTTAAGAGTAATTATTTTCAACTACTCTTTCATTGTCCTTGCTTTGAATTTGTTGATCTGAGTTTTGAGTTGAATTTTTTATTTATTCTTTTTTTTAATTTTTTTATTGAATCACCATATGGAAAGTTACAGCTTGTCAGATATCCCTTTACATTGTCTATTTTTAAATCACTATGATATACACAGTTATAAATTTTTTCAATATTGGGTTGGATTTCACTCATACAATATTCCAATACCCACCCCCTCACCTGTGTACATTTCCCACCACACATGTCCCTAGTTTTCTTTCGTCCACCCTCCACCCCCAATTTGCCTCTATGTCAAGTACTTTTCTGTGTCTCTGTGTCTCTGTGTCTTTTTGTCTCTGTCTCTGTCTCTGTCTCTGTCTCTCTCTCTCGTTCCTTTTGGGAATTATAGTTTGCAATACAGATACTGAAATGTTATCAGTATATCCCCTTCCTTACTTTCACCACTCAATTCTTGCCCAAAGTGATGATAATTTCTAAATATCATCGTCATAATGGTCCCTTTTCTTCAGATCATTTCAATCTTTTATCTTTTTATTTTTTTAACTTTTGTTTTTGTGTTACACCCCGTGGTGTTCAGGTCTTACTCCTGGCTCTGTACCTAGGGTTCTTTTCTAGCAGGGCTCAGGGAGCCATATAAACTACCAGAAATGGAACCTGGGTAGACCACATGCAAGGCAAGCACCCTATTCACTGTAGCATTTATTACTCAGGCGCTCTGATATAACCTATAGGTTGTGCTGTAGTGTGCGGACAGATACCATGTGATCTAGGAGCTACAGATTTTCCCTTCAGTCAGTCCTCAGGCTTACTAATAGCCACGGGGCTCTACAGAGAGGGTGATTCTCAAAGTCTATTGGTGGAGTCATTAACAAACAGTTGCATATATTACAAGTTACTTTTAATTCAAATGCTGTAGGGTATGCCTGGAAGCAAGAAACATTTGTGAAAGCAATCCCAGCATAGGGCTCTAGGCATGGATCAGACAAGTCTCCTGAGTAAGCCACAGACCAGAAGCTTAGAGGAGTCACTTAGCAGGAGGCCACAGAAGCTCATTCAGTTCCCAACTTGTTCTTTTTTTTTTTTTTTTTTTTTTTGCTTTTTGGGTCTCACCCAGTGATGCTCAGGGGTTACTCCTGGCTTTGCACTCAGGAATTGCTCCTGGCAGTGCTTGGGGAACCATATGGGATGCCGGGGATCGAACCCGGGTCGGCCACGTGCAAGGCAAATTCCTACCCGCTGTGCTATCGCTCCGGCCCAGTTCCCAACTTGTTCTTAAAGGCCCCCAGATCACCCCAAGGGCTGAGCTCAAGGAGCCTTGCTGAGGGCTAAATTGTCAGTTCCTCTCTAGATGAGTGCTGTTTCAACAGTGCTGTTTCAACTTTCCTCGGGA
This sequence comes from Sorex araneus, assembly GCF_027595985.1. Classification (NCBI taxonomy): domain Eukaryota; kingdom Metazoa; phylum Chordata; class Mammalia; order Eulipotyphla; family Soricidae; genus Sorex; species Sorex araneus. The sequence continues at coordinate 87,174,133 of NC_073302.1, read as the reverse complement.
AAACTTCTGTGAGCCCCATCAAGAGTGACCCCAGAGCTCAGAGCCAGGAGTCACTCCCTGGGTACCACTAGGTGTGGTCAATAAAAACAGGAGGCAAATAAACAAAAAAAGACAACTGGACTATTGTAGCCTCCCGCTAAATTTAGTTTGCCACTTAACATGTGGGCACTTTAGGGCATAAAATAAGTAAAGCGGGAGTCAGAGACTTTAGTAGTAGACTTACTTCTGTTACTGAGTTTCATGCCTTAGTTTTCCACTTTGTTGAAATGGGACAATGCCACGTAGTACATAGAGAGTTTGATAGCTTTTTAATTCTGGATACCTTACCATAAAAGTTAGAAATACAATAGTCCTTCAAACAAAAAAATTTCAGATTTAAGGTTTTACTCTATTTATGTTAACAGATCCTTCCTTTAGTTTTCAGCTTATAGATATTATTTTTCTGTATCCATTATTATTCTCTGTATCCATAATAAGATATATTATTATTCTCTGTACAAAGTTTCCAGTTCTATTAATGTAAGCCTGCTATTCTTTAACAGCAAAGGAACTTCAAGCAACAAGACAAGAAAATGGAGAAAGGTGATTTTTCATCTGCCTTTCTGGTTTCAATTGTGGTCAGTGGGTCATTGAGGGCACTAAGATTAATTTAGAGGTTGCCACAGGCTTCTTGTAAAGTGTACTCAAGTCTGACTGAGAACCCTGACATTTAGAACAAAAGAAAGAAAGTGGAGTAGCATTTCATTGATGCAAGCAATTTTTAATGAGCACCTACTAATTTTAGATCCTCTATTATGAGGAATAAAGCATAAGTCTTTCAATAACAAAAGTCTTTCAAGAATCTCCCATTTTCTGTGGGAATACAGGTAACTCACCAGAATTGCATCTGGGGGTTACTGTGCACTGAAGAAAAAGGAAAAGCAAAAAGATTAGTGGAATGTGCTGAGATTTTATACAGGGTACCAGGAAAACATTTTGTGAGTAGGTTATGTTTAAGTTAACATGTGAAAAATGAAAGTAATTTCATGTAGACATATGGTACAAGTGTTGTGGGTGGGGTGAACAGGGAGGGAAAGGGGAAGAATTAGCAACGAGAGTGCCACAACTCTACTTCAGCCCCATGACAATGCTGGTGATGTGGTGGGAAGATCACAACTCATGAAATAGTACATGAGCTTATTGATAACGTGCATAAAATCTACCAGACCACAAATGCAACTGTTAAGTTTTCCCCAAGACTCAGTGCCTCTGAATCCTCTGGGAAATGATCTCTACCAACCAAATTTGGAAGGAGCTATGGTGTTCCATGCTGAGACAAGATTATACTATATGTAGAGGATGAAAAACTCAGTTTCAACTGCTCCTGGCCCAGGACTATTGCTTAGAATGGAATAACAAGAAGAGACCAATAGTAAGGCAAAGAAATTTTGTTCAAACTGAAAAATGTGTCCAAGACAGAACATGGGTTTTTTCAGAGGTAAGAGAAAAGTCCAGTGGGTTTTGGGAAGAAGTTATGATTGCATTTCTCCACGTTGCCTTGGCTTGGAACACTGAACTGATGAGAATCTGGTGTCCTTAAGGGAAAGGACTTTGAACTTTGGGTGTTCTTTCTTCCTTTACATTCATAGCAAGTCTTATTCTGCTCAATTTCCTTTCCAAAGTGGGTCCAGTATTTTAGGTTCAGACTGATAACAGAGTAACTCATTTTTAGTTTTTATTGTGATTTTATGACTTGGAAACTCAGAAAGTTTTTCCATTCATATTCTCCCTTCACCTTCTCTGCCTTCATTCCTAGCTCACTGATAAATGTAATAACAAGTACTTAGAAGAATGATGGACACATGCAAGGACCAACAGGGGGTTGACTGTGACTGAAGCTGAATGAGAAAAAGGAAACACTAGGAGACAAAGTTTAGGGGAAACACATGGCCAGATGATAGAGGGTCTTAGAGGTCATTACATGAACTATTTTTTTTTTTACTATTGGGACTGAAAACTCAATCTCAATATAGCAAATTATCAAATATATGTGATATGCATGTTAAAAAGTTTACTTTATTTTACAGTAGGTAAAGTACTTGGCCAGGTGTGCACATTTGAAAATCACCTCCACTCCCCCAAATAATTTTCATTATAAAAACACCCAAAACTGGTGCATTGGACCACACTGACAACCAGTAAGCAGATAAAAAAGTCAATGAAGCTTTTCAGACTATAGCTTTTCAACATAATTTTAAAAATTAATTAGGTTGTAGTGTCTCTCATCATGAGCCCTCAAAATCCTTCAGCAAGGAAATCTGCTTTGTCCAAAATGGTAGCAAGAGTTTTTGCCCATTTTAAATGTGGTCAGGTGAACTCGATTCCAGAGACTAGAGCCATAAATCTCACAGGACTGTGTTGAAGTTTAGATCATTAGGCATAGGGTCTAAAATATAGTATTATGTTTTTGCTGCACTTATTAATACATTTCTTCCCATTTTATTTCTCCTCCTCTCTTGCTCCTGTTCCTATTACTTTTACTTATGTTATTATCTTCAATAGGACTGAATATTAGTTGTGAAATCAAATGTAATAATTGGAACTTTTTAAATGCCATTTCCTTCCGCTTAGGTAGTTTCCAAGGTAAGACTACAGCTTTAGGCCTTAAGTTACCGTTGTCAACTTAACAAGAAAGTAGACCTTACTCCAACCCAACATTTCTCAAACATTAGCTATACATTAGATTTACCTAAGCCAAAGAAAAAGTAATGAGATATGGCGTCATAAATCTTTGTCACCCCCCCACCCTCATCTGTTATCCCAACTTTTAGATTTAAGAAGGCCCTTGATATCTTAGAAATGTATTTCTATTTCTTTTGAGATTCCTTTTATTAACAACAAGAAATTATATGACTGGGGAAATGGAACAGGAATTGAAGTGCTTACCTTGTGCACAGTCAACTTGGTTTTAATCTCTCAAACCCACATGGTCCTCCTGAGTCCCTCTACGAGTGATTACTCAGTACAGACCCACAAGTAAGCCCTGAAGACCACTGGATGTTCCCCCCAAAGAACAATGACATCAAAAATGAGATATTCTATGCTTATAGAGGTATAGATATAGAGCTCTTAAAATGGCTCTCAGTATAGAGATGTAGCCCTTGATATAGTTCTATAGCTCTTGAAACATTGTATTGTCAACCAATGATTAATCAAAGAAAAAAATAAATGAAAAATTAGTATTTAGGTACCTTCTTGAACAGAACAGTGGAAAGGTTTTGAACAGCTGAGCTCTACAAATTGTAAAAGATTTTGTCAATTGTTCTATTTCAAACTTTTGATAATTTTGTGGAAAAGCAGTGCAAAACTGAAGAAAATGAACCAAATATGCTACACTTCCCACTTTTGTTGGATTAAACTTGAAGTTGTCTTTTTTTCCCCATCGAGCAAATATTCATTGGAAACAAGAAATCAAATCCCTTAGTCTGCATTCTATTCTGTGAATTTTCACATCTGCTTGGGCTAACAGCTGTTCACTTATTTTTATATAAGTTTTAGTATTGACTAAATAGTAATCAAATGTCAAGGTAGTTCCCCATTCTCTTGTCAATTTCATATAGTTAACAATCACTATATTTCTGCAAGCTTATTTGTTCTGCATCTGGAGAACATGAATTATTCTTTCCCACTAGGCTGCTGTTACCACTTGCCTTTGTGATTTGATTCTGTGTGCACAATTCTCTCACAGCTACACCCCCAATTGTATTACTGAAAGTCCCTAGATTTTTGTTTCACTTCCAAGTCTTTTAAAGGATAGACGGTCTCATACATATATATTCAATCATCAGTATCTTATTTATTTTTCCTTTAGGTCACTTCTGAATTCAACATTTATTAAACACTTACTATACACAAGGGGTATGTTTCAGATGCTGGAAGCACATAAAGATGAGATCAAGGCTTGGAAGCAGATTTCAGTCTTCAGAGACAGAAGATTTATATATGGTTAACAGACAAATTTTTTTGTTATAAATTTGAGAGTAATGTAGAGAGAAAGCAAAAGTTGAAAGTAGCCAGTTCAGTAGCAGTACATTTGATATTAGAAGTATTCTAAATTTCTGCTTGTAGACTTGAGACTTTAATCAAAAGTGACAGTTTCCAGTTTAATTGCCTATTTGCACACTCATAATTATCAGGGTTTATGTACCACATCAGGCAAGCCTGTGACCCTAAAACAGCCCTTTTGACTTGACCAAAGTCCATGTTCATCTACTAAACATTTGACCTCAACTTTACAGTAGGTTTTATTCTAAGCATTTGAACATAATTATTTCACTGAACAATATAAGTCAAATATTCCTGAGCAAACAGTGGTGGTCAATAGATTAGAAAGATTGAACAAGTGGTTGTAATGGTTACTGTATAGCTAATTCTTGTTTTGAATATTAATGCATTGACTAAATACCAAATGGCACATCCTCAGTGCCATAGGAGTGAATGGATTTTGATGAAGATCACAGGAGAGAAAATGTCCTTTTTTTGCATGATCTCATTTCACCACTAATGCTCATTACTGCCCCCTAGCTCAGATCTGCTGGCATCACTCAAGAGATCATCACCTGTAGTGAACATGTCCTTAATTGTCTCTGTCACAGTTGTGGAGAAGAATAATGAGCAAATAAATCCTAGACTGATTATTAGCGTATATGTTCTTTAATTTATTTTTATTGGGGGAAGGCTTAAAAATCAATGTTAAGGTGTACAGAAACCATTTCTACTAATTTTTGACCATCATTGCTCAATTGTTGCTGATCATCAAAAGAGTTTTGACCTGCTCAGTTTCCGACCTAGGGTGGTTCACCCTTCCTTAGGCAATCTGGTGGCCTCCCCTCTCCATATGGTGGTGGTGGGTGGGGGGGTCCACCATATTGAAGCTGAGCTTAGTTCAGATGCCCACTATCATGGCACAGTATAGCTTAGAACTTCTAGAGTATGTGAAATTATTAAATATTTGATCCAGCCAGACAAAGCACTCAGGCCCAGTGGTGCTTGTCTATACCCAATGGTGCTGAGGCAGGTTATGTGGTGCCAGGAGTCAAATTTAGGGCCTTGCACCTGCAAAAACGTGTATTTTATCTCTTTGGGTATTTTTTCTGATCACTCTCTTGTCTTTTGGTCACAGCCAAAGGTACAGAGAGCTTGCTCCTAGCTGATCAGGCATCACTCCTGATAAGACTCAGGGATGCCAGGGATGGAACCTAGGTCAACCGAGTATAAGGCAAGTGGACTACCAATTGTACTACCATTTCACCCTCAGCCTTGATTTGTATTTTAAATCTACAGAATATGTTGACATAAATCAAGATTTACTGTTAATTTCAGATCATAGTTAAAATGTTCATACTCACTGTTCATAATACTTAGAAAGTAAGTGTGTGCACTTATGTGTGCAATGAAATTTCATTTTTTAAGTTCTATTCAAATAATTTATAGTTGCATAAAGATTTTTACTTCATTCCATGGCTGTCTTTTGTACTGTTTGTCTTGTCGAGGAGTGATTTTTTTTTCAAAATTAAAATAAGTCAAACAAAGACTTCTAATCTGACACATCTTTTATTATTAAACATCTTTTAAAATAAACAGAAATGTTTATTTTTTTCTATATTGGACAGGTAACTAGATTTAGACATACCCCAGAAAAGAAAAAAATCACATTCCTAGATAAAATATATTTTATCTAGATGCTGCTATGGATTCATAACAGAGTTGTGCTCAGAAAAATATAAATGCTTTAAAGACATTCAGAATTTGAAGGAAAGTGTTAAGAAAAAGACTTGAAGGGTATTTTATGATTTTCCTATTTGACAGAATCAGAAAACAGATCCTTTATTAATGGATTATGGGTCATTATGTATTAAACAATGAGAGCTGAAAGAATACTGTAATGTAAGGTTTTAATTAAAATTCATTCCTTTATGTCTGACTCAGGTCACTCTGACCATGGAAAGCATAATGGGGAGTAATGCCTCGTGGATATATGGCACATGATTACAGATCTAAGCACTTTAAATATATAATTGTGTTATTGCAAAAATAATGTATTTCCTCTGAGGAGTCTCATTAACTCTTCTTCTTTATTGATTCCCCCCTTTTTATATTTGATTCTGTTATTATTCTACTTTGTGATGTAGAGATTATGAAGATTAGCTTTTTATCAATGAGTGTAATTCTCAACACCTCTAGAGTCTAAGTAGGGCCATAAGTAGTTTTTAGTAATAGAAAGAGAATAGAAATAAGTTTTGTTAGCATTTGGTCAAGTGTCTCATCACCAAATTTCTTTTTTCCCTTTCTGCTAATGAGATACTGACAATTATAAGACATCTTTTATAAGATAGAGAAATTTAATTTCAGAATAAGATGACACAATCACATGGAAACACTAAGTGATGTTCCAAAACTAAGCAAAACAATAATAAATTTCTATTGTGTTAGTCACTAAATTTGTGGTATTGTTACAGCAGCTTGTGTTACCTTAGCAAAATATAAAACAAAAATAATTGAGTTAGCATTAAAAATTGTAGAATTTACATGCCTGGAAAATTTGGAATTACAGGGGCCAGAGCAATAGTATAGCAGATGAGGCGTTTGCCTTGAACAGACCAATGTTCAATCCCTGGAATCCCATGTGGTCCCCCAAGCTCTGAGTGACTGCTGAGTCCAGAGCTAGGAGTAAGTCTTGAGCACCATCAGTTGTGTTCCAAAACTCAAAAATATTTTAAAAATATTTGAAAGTATATAACACTTGGGAAAGTGTAACAGTGAAATAAATGAAAGGAACAGGATCGTGCACAAATAGACACTGATACCAGTTTCCAATGCATCCAAGTCTAGTTCTGAAGTCAAACACAGAGCACTTACATGCACTCCAGTGAAAATCTAATCAAGTGAAGGCAAGGACTATTTGGTTTGGAAATGAAATCAAACCTGTTTAAATTTTAAACATAAAATTTAACATTATTAGCATAACATAACAATGCAATCTAGTCTTCTTGGGTTTATATGTTTTGAGGCCACACTGAAGGCTTATTCCTGGATATGTGTTCAACAATTAATCCTAGCAGGCTCAAGGAACCACATGGGTGCCAGGGATTGAATCCAGGTTGGATGTACGCCAGGCAAGCATATCACCCTCTGTACTATCTCTCTGGCTTCTTCAATGCTAGTCTTAAAGCTTCCTCTCACCCTGGGAAGAAAATACTCATTCACACAGTGTGGTCCTCAGCACAGGCTTTTTCTGACAATTTTAGTATTATGGATTGTGGAACTGCATGAAAGTAGGTGCCAGGCTCTTGGGTGGCTCTCTTTTGCCGCCCCACGTTCTCCAGCCACTTCCCCACACCAGACAGACCTTGCCATGGGCAGACGAAGGAGGAACGAGGGCCAGACTGGTTGGTGATCAGTTGCCATTTATTCCATTCTCATCCCCAACTCTCTCCCTAACGCGGTCCACAACACTCTCCAACACGCTCTCTCCAAACCTCTGCTGTGTAATCTCCTTGCAAGTCTGTCCCCTATTCTCCCGGCAGCCACCAAGTTAACCACTTCTCAAACCACGCCTCTCAAACCATGCACGTCTCCCAAGTTCAATCAACATGTTTTTCAAGCCGTCCTAACCAACTGCAATCCACACGAGGGCAAAACAACACTTAAGCATGTTTCTCCTCTACTTAGACCAGTAACTTTATTCAGGTCTTAATTCTACTTCCTAATATTAGTTATTTTGTATGGACATAGTAAGAGATACATTTTAGACTTGTAGGGTGGCTCTCCTGGGGACATCTCACTATAATCTCAGACTATAGAGCTCAGGCCAGGTTAATATTTTCTAACCCTAGCAGAGTTGAAATCTAGTTACTACTTTTTGGATCATGCCAGCATTTGTCCTTGACCAAGCTCTTAACTAATAGTTAAGTATTATGGCACTTTAGCCTGGCCCATTTTGATGCCAGGGCAGCTCACAGCTTGCCATGGGTCCAGCCAGTCCCTGGTCGGGACCTGCTTTTGGTGATATACGAAGTGAAGGCAACTGAGGCTTAAGTCCAGAGAACAGATGTCCAGGAGGTAATATTATCTAGAGCCAATTAATTCCCAACTTACAAAAACATGTCTTTTTAGCTGTCTTTCTGTGTCTATACACAAGGCAATAGTTCTGAAGTAACTTACTATGCAAAGGATATTAAGGAGAAAAGAAAAACAGTATTTACATATGAATAGAGTCTGATCAAAAGACAAAAGGTAAGTGACCAGTTGGGGGAGTAGGAGAAAAAGAAAGAGGCTATAAATAAACACAGAGATGGGAGCACTGTGATGAGAATAATCCACCAACCCAAGCTCCCTGTGGCCAGGGAGGAAGAAAAAACCATTGTACTACCGTGGATATTTAAAAAAACTGTATTTACATGTTTTATTACCAATCAATAATTCAATGTATTGATGGAATATCTGTTATTAATTTGCCAGGACCAAACAACCACTGTTTTCACCTCACCAAGGATTAGATGTCCATGGCATGACAAGATTCTTCAGGGGATCAATGAATAAAAGGCATCAATTTGCTAACACATGTTTGATTTCTAAAGAAAGCATATCTTTGGAAGGTTTTAGTTTGGATCAAGTTCTGTTTTCTGAACATGTACACAAATAGCTGACTGGTCTGTTGCAATAAGAATTGTATACTTTATGGACTCTCCGGTTTTAATTTGGGGTTTTTAAACGTGAATCTAGTAAGTCTTAGGCTTGATCCTATTACCACAATTTTTTTCATAGTTCTAACTAGATGAACAAGGTACAAGAGTACCCAATACAATGACTACAGCAAAACAGTAAAAGATTAGAAAAATGGATGGTGAACACATGGGGTAAAGGAGGCCAGGCCAGGTGCACTATTGGTAGGAATATAAATGATGCCCTTTTACTTAAAATTGAGATATGTTGGAAGGAGGGAGATACTTGGACAATAGAGTGTAGGCTTTTCATGCCTGAGGCTATGCGTTTGAGCTCCTCTACTATATGCTAACTTTGATTACTCCAAACTGGTTCTACAGCCCTTGAGAGGTGGAGTTGACAGAGAATGAGATAAGTAAACACGCAAGGATAGTTCAAACTTTATGGTAGAACAGACATAAATGGACAGACATAAATGAGTGCACAGGATGTTATTTATTTAGTAAAATTTTATTCCCCTGCCCTGGTCCACATGTGACAGGGACAAATGGAGACCTTACTTGTGTCCACTCAAGCAAATCAATGAACAACAGGATGACAGTGACAGTTACAGTGGCCCTGGTCCCCAACACATGAGCTTTAAGTTGAGAGACACATTAAACACTGTTAACAGACATCAAACTGTAACAGGTATGTGAAGAGCAAAGACTGAGGTATTTCGTATATTTGAAATCAGTATAGAGCATAAAGACATGACAGTTTTCTACTCTATTCATTCTTGGGCTCATGTTTATGTCATATTTATCTAAAAAACCCTAAATGTTATATTCTAGTCATTTCTGAACACAGGTTTTCTGCTCTACTATCTGTCCACAACTATCTAAACTTGCTTTACACAGCGGACTCTCCAAATCTTGAGCTTTTGATAGGGGGATGAATTTGTGCAACGTGTAAATTCTCCCCTACACTTCCCCTGTGGTGTTCCACTGGTGGGTGCACAGCCCCAGCAGGCTAGAGCAGCACCCTTGTACCAAACTCTCATACATGCACCACTGGGTGAGCATCACTTGGTGAGCCTGGAAATACCTCCATCCATTTTAGATGGTATAGCCCCTTAGGGGAAAGATAGGAGATTCATTTTCCCCGCAAAATTGAAATACCAGGTCAGAAGAGATAGTATAGGGTTTAAATCTCTTACCTTGCATATTGCTGACAGAGTTTCATTCCTGGAGAAACATATGGCCCCTGAGCACTTCCAGAAATAATCCTTAAACACAGATATGGGAATAAGCCCTGAGTACCTACCACTGAGTGTAGTCTGAAAAGTCACTGTCACTGTCATCCCATTGCTCATCAATTCATTTGAGCGGGCACCAGTAACATCTCCATGTGAGACTCGTTGTTACTGTTTTTGGCATATGGAATACACCACGATTAGCTTGCCAGGCTCTGCCATGCAGGTGAGATACTCTCAATAGCTTGCTGGGCTCTCAGAGAGGGGTGGAGGAATCGAAGCCAGGTCAGCAGCGTGCAAGGAGAATGCTCTATCTGCTGTGCTATCACTACAGCCCAGTCTGAAAAGTAAAACAAATTTTAAAAATGCTATATGATTCAATGTAAACCTCTCCTAAGAATTTATCCCAAGAAAATGAACATACTAACAATGATAGTTATTAGTATACCCTTATGTTATACCCTTATGCAACCTGTAACTTCTCCCCTACACTTCCCCTGTGGTGTTCCACAGGGGAACACCACAGGGGAAGTTATACCCTTATGTTATAACATATGTTATAACATATGTTATACCCTTATGTTCAGACAATTATTCACAATAGACAAAATATGGATTCAAACTAAATATCCAGAAACACATGATTGGATAAAGATGTGTGTGTGTCTTCAATGGAGTACCACTCTGATACAAAAATATTGAAATTATTTCTTTACAGACAACATGAATAGATTTTTGCGGTGATTATGTTAAGAGAAATAAGCCAGAAAGTTGAAGAATCTCAAGTGAAATAAACAGTTTTGTAAAAAGAAAGACAATTAAATTAGCTTTTAGACTTGGTTATGTCTATGTTGATTGCCAGTGGGAAAGTGGTGGTGGTGCTAGGCAGAGTAAGAGAACTCTTTTTGAACATGGAAATGCAGATGTCAACTCTACTATACCTTTTTGCCTCTCCGGGATATATTCCCAGGAGTGGTATTGCTGGGTCAAATGGGAGCTCAATTTCTAACTTTTTGAGAATCGTCCATATTGTTTTCCAAAAGGGCTGAACCAGTCGGCATTCCCACCAGCAGTGAAGGAGAGTCCCTTTCTCCCCACATCCACGCCAACACCGGTTGCTTTTGTTTTTGGGGATGTGGGCCAGTCTCTGTGGTGTGAGATGATATCTCATTGTTGTTTTGATCTGCATCTCCCTGATGATTAGTGATGTTGAACATTTTCTCATGTGCCTCTTAGCCATTCGGATTTCTTCTTTGGAAAAGTTTCTGTCCATTTCATCAGCCCATTTATTGATCGGGTTGGCAGTTTTCTTCTTGTGGAGTTCAACCAGTGCATTGTATATCCTTGTTATCAACCCTTTATCGGATGGGTACTGCATAAATATCCTTTCCCATTCTGTAGACTGTCTTTGTATTTTGGTCACTGTTTCTTTTGAGTTGCAGAAGCTTCTTAGTTTGAGATAGTCCCATTTATTTATCTTTGTTTTCACTAGCTTAGCCAGTGGCGTGTCAGCTTTGAAGATACCTTTGGCTTCAATGTCGTGGAGGGTTTTGCCAACCTTATCTTCAATGTACCTTAGGGATTCTGGTCTGATGTTGAGGTCTTTAATCCAGTTTGATCTGATTTTTGTACATGGTGATAGATGGAGGTCTGAGCCCATTTTTTTGCATGTAGCTGTCCAGTTTTGCCAGCACAATTTGTTAAACATGCTTTCCTTGCTCCACTTCACATGTCTTGCTCCCTTATCAAAGATTAGATGATCATATATTTGGGGGTGTATGTCAGAGTATTCAACCCTGTTCCATTGGTCTGCCGCTCTGCCTTTGTTCCAGTACCATGCTGTTTTAATGACTACCGCTTTGTAGTAGAGTTGGAAGTTGGGGAGGTTGATTCCTCCCATTTTCTTTTTCCCAAGGATTGCTTTAGCTATTCGTGGGGGCTTATTGTTCCATATGAATTTCAGGAGCGCTTGCTCAATTTCTTTGAAGAATGTCAAGGGTATCCCTATAGGGATGGCATTGAATTCGTACAATGCTTTGGGGAGAATTGCCATTTTGACAATATTAATTCTTCCAATCCATGAGCAGGGGATGTCTTTCCATTTCCTCGTGTCCTCTTTTATTTCCTGAAGTAGTGTTTTATAGTTTTCATTATACAAGTCCTTTACCTCCTTTGTTAAGCTGATTCCGAGGTATTTGATTTTTTGAGGATCTGTTCACAATAGCCACAATATGGAAAAAACCAGAGTGCCCGAAAACAGATGATTGGCTAAAGAAACTCTGGTATATTTACACAATGGAATACTATGTAGCTGTCAGGAAACATGAAGTCATGAAATTTGCATACAAGTGGATCAACATGGAAAGTATCATGTTGAGTGAAATGAGTCAGAAAGAAAGAGACAGACATAGAAATATTGCACTCATATGTGGAATATAATGTAACTGAGAAGTATAAGTTGGCAACGATGCAACTTCTGGCAGATATCTCTCTGGACTTAGTTATTAAAATACTAAATTACAGAAACCCAAAACTGAGAGGCCGCTAAGTGTGGTCACTCGACCTCATACCTCTTCATCCTCAGCAATGGAAAACAAATTATCTAATGCTTCCTTTTCAGCAGGTCTGACTTTAGGGGAGAGACTCTCCAAACAATAATAGTGAGTTTTGTTGAAATATTGTATGCAATCAAAGTGAAAGTAAAGTGAAATTTATTAGTTACACAGGCGGGGGGGGGGCTTAGGTTGGGGGGGCTAGGGGCGTGGGGGGGCTTGGGGTGTGAGGGGGCGGGGTGGAGCTATACTGGGATTCTTGGTGGTGGAATATGAGCACTGGTGAAGGGATGGGTATTCGAGCATTGTATAACTGAGATTTAAACCTGAAAACTTTGTAACTTTCCACATGGTGACTTAATAAAAAATTAAAAAAAAAATGAAAAGTGGTAGAAGATGGCTAGTCCTTTTAGGTGGATACAATTACACCTTAGGTGATCTTGACTTTATTATCAAATTGTACTTATTCTTAAAACTAGGAATACAGTCTTTGCCTTGAGGAACAGTTTCCAGTTTATTAGAGGTGAGATTTAAAGTAAAACTGAATGGGAAATATGTAAAAGTGGAAAATCAAGACAAAACAATGCAGAATATTAATGAGACTGATGACATTAGTGAATATAATTGGTTGATAGTACCAGATTGAGGTGGGCAGAAACTAGACTACGGGTCATTCAAGGGTGTAGGTGACTGGTTATGGACACTTTGGTTGTAATTTGATGAGGAATCTTAAGACTAATATAATGTTAAATCTATCATGAACACGTAATCAAAAGTAATTAAGCAAAATATATATATTTGTAAAAATCAAAGTTGTGGTTTTCCTAATGAATGGAGTTGATATAGTTTTACAAGTAGATAGTGATTCTGCATTCTCATAAGTTCTTCACACTTTGCATTTAACATTCAATATATGGCATAAATTGTATTGGAAATTAATTCATGTTTTTTGAAAATGTTTAACACTAATATCTAAAATATATCATTTAAAATTTTATCCATTAAGCATGCATTTTACAAGCCAAATTTACCTCTCTTCTACTTCTGATAAATATTTGCTTTATAACCTCATAACTCCCAGGTTTTGTGGTTGAATAACTACATTATTATATGTATATACATATACAGTATAATTGATGAATAGCTACAACAAACACATTGATTGCAGATATCTTGAAATTTTGTTTATGCTAAAACTACAAATAAAACTATGTTACAAAAAATGAAAAAAAAAAGAGAACTTTTTTTTTTTTTTTGCTTTTTGGGTCACACCCAGCGATGCTCAGGCGTTACTCCTGGCTTTGCACTCAGGAATTACTCCTGGCGGTGCTTGGGGGACTATTTGGGATGCCGGGGATCGAACCCGGGTCGGCCGCGTGCAAGGCAAACGCCCTACCCGCTGTGCTATCGCTCCGGCCCTGGTAAGAGAACTCTTGATGGCAGGAACTTTGGTGGTGGGGGTTGAGTTTTTGTACTTTAACATAACAACTCTGTATGTAGAGTTGTTAAGCTAAACACATGAAATTCCACAGTATTGTTAACCATTGAAAAATTAATGAAAAAATCATAGGGAGAAAAGAAAGACACTTTAAAATACAGCAGCAATTATAAAAATTGGTGAACTGGTATTTTAAATGATAAAGAATAAAATGTCGTTTTCCAGAATTCAGTGTTATAGGCTATTTTAATCTCACTCACTGATTGCTTCTGTTTCCAAGTATTTAATGATGACCACCACTTCTATCCATATATCTATCTCTTGCACAGATCTATTTCTTCTTTCTCTATTCAAACCTAAATTTTCTATCTGTTAGTTCTTTTGCTTTTTTTGTGTGTTTTAGTCTATTCTCAGAGGTGCTCAGGATTACTCCTGATTCTGTGCTCAGGGATCACTCTGGTAGATTCTGGGATATTTATGTCATGTTGGGATGGAACCTGGGTTTGCTGAGTACAAGGAACCCTATGAACTGTACTATCACTCCAGCCCCTCTATTCTTTAGTTTTATCTCTAATTTAAGAGATCCTAATCCCTACTTATTCAAAGAATTGCTTTCTTCCACCTTTTTTCTCTCTTTCTCTTTCCCCTTATTTCAATGACTGATAAAAATCAACCTGCCACTCAAGCCAAAATCCCCAGTGTCATATTCTGTGTGCCTCTCTTTCACACCTATGCTCACTCACTTACCAAGTGGCTGACCCTAGTCTTAAATGCCTTATTAATTTATCGTTATTCTTTATACTCTCTATTATTCATTTAGACTATGATGATCTTTTTCTGTTGACAAGTCTTTCTTTAGAACACTACTCTAAAGGGGCAGGGTGGTAAGTCCTATTAGTTTGATTCTGTCCAAAGTTTATTACAAAGAAAAGTAAAATAGCATACGTGTTATATGAAGACAATGATTTCTTCCTGAAAATCTCAAGAAAATCCTCTGAAGAATTTTAAGAATGGTATCTTTAACTAAGTTACAATAATAAAAACCAAACAAGGATAAAAACCATTGATGTTTCCAGCCCATGTATTATCACCAATAAAGTTAAAATAACTTTTGAGAATCACATTTTCAATTATATAAATTAATTTCCCATCACACTGAGAAAAGTAGAATAACAGAGAGTAGATTTGAACTAGTCAGAAACAAAATGTTGATGCGAACATTTCAAGTTACAGACATCTATGAGATTCTTATTGCCTTGCACGCAGCCGACCCGGGTTCAATTCCTCTGCCCCTCTCCGAGAGCCTGGCAAGATACCGAGAGTATCTTGCCCTCACGACAGAGCCTGCATGCCAGAGCAAGCTACCCATGGCATATTTGGTATGCCAAAAACAATGACAAGTCTCACAATTTGAGACATCACTGGTGCCTACTCAAGCAAATGGATGAGCAACGGGATGACAGTGATGGGATTCAAAGGCACTTAACTTCTATATGTTAGTACAAAATCTCTAGGTTGGGGAATAAATTGAAAGTTGAGATGCATGCAACATTTATTTCCTTTTTTGCAGCTATTTTATTATTGCCTCTTAAATTTTTATTTTTTTATTAGGAGCACTATGATTTACAATAATATTAGTAACAAGGTCTCATGGATGCGATGTTCAAATGCCACACCCTTCCCCAGAACTTCTACTTCCCTCCAGCATTGTCTCAGGGGACTGTTCTCAACTTGTCCATTAGTGCTCTCTCCCATCCTTGATAAGTTTGGTTCTGTAAACCAGTTTTCATATTTAGTTGTCTTTGACCATTATTTATTCTTGTGCTATGATACCTTATATCCCCTATGTGTCTCTCTCCTTTTGACTGATTTTATTCCATATGATGCCATCCAGTTTCATCCATGTAGAAGTAAAGTGCATGATTTCATTTTTTTTCTTATTGTCAAGTTGCATCCTGTTGTGTATGTATATATACCAAGTATCTTTATGCAATCATCTGTCTTATTACACTCAGATTGTTTCTGCATCTTGGCTACTGTGAATAGTGCTGCAATTAAAATAGAAGTGCAAGTGTGTAAACAAAATATTTATTTGGAGTGATTGAGGTAAAGCAGAGAGTTGGGATTCCTGGATCATATGGAAGTTTAATTCTTAGTTTTTATTTTTTTGGTAAGTGTTAGTATTATTTTCAAAAGAGACTGAATCAGCTGAAATTCCCACTAACAGTGGATAAGTGTTTTTTTTCCCCTCATCTATGCCAACACTTTTATTTCTATGTGTGTCAGATACCATAAAGACTACAAAAAATTCTTAGAAATAATAAACTTGGACAGTAAAGTGACAGACTACAATATAACATGCAACAACTCATGGCATTTCTATTTGTGAATAAGAAGTATAGGAGAGGGAAAAAATAATACCAATCACAGCTTCACCTCAAAAAATTAAGTACATGCAAATCATTTAGAAAGAAAGGTAAAAGACTTAAATAATTACTAGGTAAAATAAAATAAGACAAAAGAAAATGGAAACACATTCACTGTTCTTGAATTGGAAGAACTAATATTGTTTAAATGGTAATCTTATCCAAAACACCACATAGATTCAATAAAGTTCCTATAAAAAACACTTATAGCAATTTTAGAGGTAAAAACAAATACTTTTGAAGTTTCTAGCCAAAGTAATCCCAAGAATAAAGGCAGATTCTCAGACCTGTGGAACACTATTCAAAGTATAGAGACAGATCCTCAGGTATGTGGACAGATACTTTTCCAAAAAAAGGAGTAATAGTATGAAATGAAACAAGGAACACCTCTTCAGCAATTTTTCTTAGGAAACTGTTCAGTCATATATGAATATATTAATTCAGACTCCTTTGCTTGCAGTATGAACACTTCAATTCAAATAGATAAAGGCCTTTATGTCACACATGAATCCACAGTTTAATCAAATCCACAGGTTAGATCAAATAGATCAATTCAAATAGATCAAAAGCCTTTATGTCACACATGAATCCATAGGTTATATTAAGAAAAACTATTAAGGAAAACATAGGCAAAATCCTCCATAATATAAGTAGTCTTCAATGACATAATGTCTTTGGCAAAGCAAAAGGAAGCAAACATAAGCAAATGGGACTATTTTAATTCAAGAAGCTTTTGCAGTGCCACAGAAACTATAATTATAATAAAAAGACAACTCAAATATTGCAAGATGTTTTCAGAACACTCTCTGATAAAGGATTACTGTCCAAGACATATAAAACACTTATAAGACTTAATAGCAAGAAACAAACAACTTCATTCTAATATGGACAGAAGAGATAAACTTATATTTCCTAAAGGAATATATATGTGTGTGTGTGTATATCAGAACAATAATCAGTTATTCATACCAGTGAGACTGACTCATATCAACCGGCACAAAATTAACCAATGTTGGCATGAATATAGGGTAAAACGAACTTATTCACTATGCTCAGAAGGTAGACAATATTTAAAGATATATATTGAATGAATGAAGGGAAAATTGATGTATGGGCTGAACTTTGGGATGCTCTAAAATATAGAGGCTGTTTAAATACATATGACGTGTCAAGGAAATTACTATTTTGCTAAATTTGGAAGTGAACAAGGAGAGTGTTTTTCTGGAGATCAAGTAAAATGTGTGTACAAAAAAGAGTGATTTTCTATGTCAAATGTTGCTTAGTGGTGAAATAAATTAGGACAAAATATTGGCCATTGGCCTTGGCAATGTAAACTGGGATTATTTGTAATATTTTTATTTATTTATTTTATTAGTGAATCATCATTCAGAGTACAGTTACAAACTTGTGAACTTTCATGTTTGCATTTTGTTTATATCCCTCCATCAGTGCCCAGTCCCCTCCACCAATGTTCCCAGTATCCCTCCCATCCTCCCACCCCATCTCCCCCGCTCCACCCCACCTCTATGGCAGGGCAGTCCCCCTTGTTCTCTCTCTCTCCTTTTAGGTGTTGTGGTTTACAACAGAGGCACTACGTGGCCATCGTGTTTGGTCTATATTCTATTTTCAGAGTGCATCTCCCATCCCATGCAGGTCCTCAAACCACAATTTACCTGGTGTTCCCTTCTCTATGCGAGCTGCCCCTTCATCCAGCATGTGGGGCCAGCTTCCAAGACTTGGAGCCAACCTCCTGGTATTTATCTCTACTATTATTGGGTGTTAGTATCCTATTCTGTTATTTAATTTTATATTCCACAGATGAGTGCAATCTTTCTATGTCTGTCTATTTCTGACTCATTTCACTTAGCATTATACTTTCCATGTTGATCCACTTATATGAAAATTTCATGACTTCATCTTTTCTAACAGCAGCATAGTATTCCATTGTGTAGATATACCAAAGTTTCTTTAGCCAGTCATCTGTTCTCGGGCACTCGGGTTTTTTCCAGATTCTAGCTATTGTAAACACTGCTTCAATGAACATTCGAGTGCAGATGTCATTTTGACTGTACTTTTTTGCCTCTCCGGGATATATTCCCAGAAGTGGTTTAGCTGGGTCAAATGGGATCTCAATTTCTAATTTTTTGAGGAGCGACCATACTGTTTTCCAAAAGGGCTGTACCAATTGGCATTCCCACCAGCAGTGTAAGAGGGTCCCTTTTTCCCCACATTCACGCCAACAGCGGTTGCTTTTGTTCTTTTGAATGTGTGCCATTCTCTGTGTTGTGAGGTGGTATCTCAGTTGTTTTGATCTGCATCTCTCTGATGATTAGTGATGAAGAGAATTTTTTCATGTGCCTTTTTGCCATTCGTATTTCTTCCTTGAGAAAGTTTCTGTTCATTTCCATTCCCCATATTTTGATGGGGTTGGGAGTTTTCTTCTTATAGAGTTCAACCAGTGCCTTGTATATCCTTGCTATAAGCCCCTTATCTGATGGGTATTGGGTGAATATCCTTTCCCATATTGTAGGTTGCCCTTGTATTTTGGTCACTGTATCTTTTGCGGTGCAGAAGCTTCTTAGTTTAATATAATCCCATTTGTTTATTTCTATTTCTACTTGATTGCTTAGTTCCGTGTCATCATTGAAGATACCTTTGGCTTCAATATCATGGAGGGTATTTTCGAAATTGTTTTCAATGTGCCTTATGGACTGTGGTCTGATGTTGAAGTCTTTAATTCATTTTGATCTGACATTTGTGCATGGTGTTAGGTCGAGGTCTAAGCCCATTTTTTTGCATGTGGTTGTCCAGTTATGCCAGCACCATTTGTTAAAGAGGCTTTCCTTGCTCCATTTCACAGTACTTGCTCCCTTATCAAAGATCAGATGATCATATATTTTGGGTTGCATGTAGGGATATTCCACCCTGTTCCATTGATCTGCGGCTCTGCCTTTGTTCCAGTACCATGCTGTTTTAATTGTTACCGCTTTGTAGCAAAGTTTGAAGTCGGGGACGGTGATGCCTCCCATTGTCTTTTCCCCAAGAATTGCTTTAGCTATTCGTGGGTGTTTATTGTTCCATACAAATTTCATGAGTGTTTGATCAATTTCTTTGAAGAATTTCATGGGTATCCTTATGGGGGGGCTGGAGCGATAGCACAGCAGTAGGGCGTTCGCCTTTCATGTGGCCGACCCGGGTTCGATTCCTCTGTCCCTCTCGGAGAGCCCAGCAAGCTACCGAGAGTATCGAGCCTGCACGACAGAGCCTGGCAAGCTACCCGTGTGTATTGGATATGCCAAAAACAGTAACAATAAGTCTCTCAATGAGAGATGTTACTGGTGCCCGCTCGAGCAAATCGATGAGCAACAAGATGACAGTGATCCTTATAGGGATCACATTGAATCTGTATAGTGCTTTGGGGAGTATTGCCATTTTGACAATGTTCATTCTTCCTATCAATGAGCAAGGAATATGTTTCCATTTCTTCGTGTCCTCTTTTATTTCATTGATTAGAGTTTTGTAGTTTTCTTTGTAGAGATCCTTTACTTCCTGGGTTAAGTTGATTCCCAGGTACTTGATTTTCTGGGGTATGATTGTGAATGGGATTATTTTTTTAATGCCACTTTCCTCTGTTTCATTATTTGCATATAGGAAGGCCATGGATTTTTGGGTATCAATTTTATAACCTGTGACTTTACTATACAAGTCTATTGTTTCTAAGAGTTTCTTGGTAGAGGTTTTGGGTTTTCTAGGTATAGTATTATATCATCTGCGACTAGTGAGAGCTTGATTTCTTCCTTCCCTATCTGTATGCCCTTAATGTCTTTTTCTTGCCTAATTGCTATTGCAAGAACCTCCAGTACTATGTTAAACAGAAGCGGTGAGAGTGGACATCCTTGTCTCTTCCCTGATCTTAGAGGAAAGGCCCTTAGTTTTTCTCTATTAAGGATGATGCTTGCTGTAGGTTTGTGGTAGATGACTTTGACTATCTTGAGGAAAGTTCCTTCTAAACCCATTTTGGTGAGAGTTTTCATCATAAATGGGTGCAGGATCTTGTCAAATGCTTTTCTGCATCTATTGAAATGATCATATGGTTTTTTCTTTGCTTTGGTTGATATGGTGGATTATGTTGATTGGTTTCTGAATGTTAAACCATCCTTGCATCCCCAGGATGAATCCCACTTGGTTATGGTGTATGATCTTTTTGATGAGTTGTTGGATTCTATTTGTTAATATTTTGTTGAGGATCTTCGCATCAGTGTTCATTAGGGATATTGGCCTAGTAGTTTTCCTTCTTAGTGGTGTCTTTGTTTGCTTTTGGTATTAGGGAGATATGTGCCTCATAGAAACTGTTTGGGAGAATTCCTGTTTCTTCAATTTCCTGAAAATCTTAAGGAGAACTGGTAACAGGTCCTCCTTAAATGTTTGGAAGAATTCGCTAGTGAATCCATCTGGGCCTGGGCTTTTGTTTTTGGGGAGACTTTTGATTACTGTTTCAATTTCCTTGCTATTAATGGGTCTATTCAGGTATTCCAAGTCTTCTTGGTTCAGTCTTGGGAGGTGATAGGAATCCAGGAAATTGTCCATTTCTTCTAGGTTCTCTTGTTTCGTGGCATACAGACTCTCAAAGTAGTCACTGATGATCTTTTGAATTTCAGTAGTTTCTGTTGTGATAACCCCTTTTTCATTTCTGATTAAGTTTATTAGGGTTCTTTCTCTTTTTTTGTGAGTCTTTGCTAGTGGTTTATCAGTCTTTTTACTTTCTCAAAGAACAAGCTCTTGGTTTCATTGACCTTTCGGATTGTTTTTTGAGTTTCCATGTCATTGATTTCTGCTCTAAGTTTTATTATGTCTTTCCTTCAGGTGGGTTGGGGTTCCCTTTGTTGATCTTTTTATAAGGTCTTGAGCTGTGAAGTCAGATTATCTATATAGGCCCTTTCTTCCTTCCATAGGAATGTTTGCAAAGCTATAAATTTTCCTCTTAACACAGCTTTAGTTGCATCTCATAGGTTTTGATATCCTGTCTTCATTCTCATTTGTTTCCAGGTATCTTTTGATTTCATCCTTATTTCCTTCCTGACCTATTCATTGTTCAATACTGAGTTGTTTAATTTCCAGTTGTTTGATTTGGTTCTCCTTGTCTCTATGTGGTTAGGTTCTATCTTCAGTGCATCGTGGTCTGAAAAAATAGTTGACACAATTTCTATCTTCTTGATTCTATTGAGGTATGTTTTGTGACCCAGCACATGATCTATTTTAGAAAATGTTCCCTGTGCACTGGAAAAGAATGTGTATTCTTTTTGGGGGGCGGTGTAAGACCCTGTATAGGTCTGTTAGCCCTTTCTCTTCTATTTCTTCCTTCATAACCAGTGTTTCCTTGCTGAGTTTCGTTCTTGTTGGTCTATCCAGAGGTAACAAGGCAGTGTTGAAGTCTCCAACAACTATTGTGTTGCTGGCGATGTCCTCCTTAAAGTCTGCCAGCAGTTGTTTGAAGCTGGTCCCTGATTAGGCGCATATACATTTAAGAGTGTGATTTCTTCCTGTTGTACATAACCCTTGATAAATAGAAAATGGCCTTCTCTGTCCTTTCTGAATTTTTTCAACCTGAAATCTACATTGTTCGATACTAGTATGGCCACCCCAGTTTTTTTGAGGGTGTTGTTTGCTTGCATTATTGTTTTCCATCCTTTAACTTTGAGTCTGTGTTTGTTCTAATTGTTCAGATGTGTTTCTTGTAGGCAGCAGAATGTTGGCTTCAGTTTCTGGGTCCATTTTGTCACTCTGTGTCTCTTGATAGGTGCATTTAGACCATTGATATTGAGAGAGATTATTGTCATGGGTTTTTGTGTCATATTTCTATAAGGGTTTGTTGCAGTTATGAGTTTTTTTCCCTCGTCTTACAGGAGCCCTTTTAGTCCTTCTTTCAGGCTTGGTTTTGAATCTATGAAGTTCTTGAACTGTTGTTTATCTATGAAATTGTGTATTTTTCTATCTAGTTTGAGCAAGAGTTTGGCTGGGTAAAGTATTCTTGGTGAGGCATTCATTTCATTGAATTTTTTCACTATATCCCACCATTGTTTTCGGGCTCGGAGGGTTTCCTCTAATAGGTCTGCTGTAAATCTAAGGGGTGCTCCTTTATATGTGATTTCTTTCTTTGACCTTGTTGCTTGCATTATTGCATCTCTATCCGCGGCATCCATCATTCTGACTATGATATGCCTTGGAGTGTTTCTATTAGAATTTCTTTTAGCTGGCACCCTTCTGGCTTCTTGGATCTGGATGCTTGCATTCTCTAACTCTGGGAACTTCTCAGTGATGATTTTTTTTAACTGTGTTTTTTTCATTGCGGTTGGCTCCCTGTCCTTCCAGTACTCCGATGATTCTAATGGTGTTCCTCTTGGAGTCATCTCCTAGTCACCTTAGAGCCATTTGTAGGTCTTTTCCCATTGTTTGTTGTTGCCTGTATGATTTCTGCTGTTCGTCTTCAAGGTCGCTGATTCTGTCTTTGGCAATTGACATTCTACTGTTGAGGGCACCTATTGGGTTTTTAAGTTCATCTATTGAATCCTTCATTTGTGACATTTCTTTTTGTAGTTTTCTAATTTCTATTCTCATTTCTTTCTGTATTTTCTTAGTTATCTGTTCTCCCGTTTCTTTCACTTCTTCCTTTAATTTTCGGTATGACTGTTCCACTGATTCTTTGAGTTCCTTGAACATCTTCTGCATTTCATCTCGGAATTCTTTGTTGGAGAGATCATACTTGTGTGTACCTCCTGTTGAGAATTCGGGGCTCTTTTCTTCGTCCTCTACTCATAGTGGAGATTTGCGCTGTTTCTTCATGTTGTTGTGGATATAATGAGGTAAAGCC
Organism: Sorex araneus; assembly: GCF_027595985.1. NCBI lineage: Eukaryota > Metazoa > Chordata > Mammalia > Eulipotyphla > Soricidae > Sorex > Sorex araneus. The sequence goes on along the minus strand of NC_073302.1, from coordinate 87,150,912 downwards.
TTTAGGTTCACTGGAACTGTTCTTTCTGATTACCAGAAAAAATGTTGAAAAAGATCCACAGTGGTCAACCTTTTCCAAGTTTAGAGTACTACTTTCCTCGTGGACATTTAACTGCGACTTTTGATAGGCATCTAGTGCAGCATTGGAAGAGATGTTGTTTCCAATTGGGTTGTATGAAAATTCTTGAATACACTTGTTTTTTGGTGGAACTATAGTCGGTCAAAAGATTGTTGTCTTATTGTGTTTGAGGTGGCCAGAATGCTTTCCACAAAATTAGATAATGAAGATTGGGCTGGGGGACCAAGATGCTGGCAGTGGAGGACATAACTGCAGCCCCATAAGCGGTCACCGGCTCAACAGAAGGCCACGCCAACTTTTGATGAGGCCACGCCCATTCCATGGAGGCCACAGCCCCAGTCAGTCCCAATGTTAATGCCCGCTTTACGGGGATCCACAAGTACCTGTTAGAGGGGACCAGCGATGATCACGCAGGCGCAGCGTTCAGGTGAGGGCAGTGACCGTGGCCGGGAAGCCCCAGGCAGTGGACACAGGGGACACAGGGCTGGACGGAAGGGTGGGATTATTTGTAATCTTGACAAAAGGCATTTTGTGAAACCTGATTAGAAAGGGTTAATGAAAGAATAGAAGGAAGGAAGGGATTAGACAATTAAATATGATGAAACAAACAAACAAAAAACCTTGAGAATTTTTTCTTAACATGGGAAACATTAGTTAGAAAGGACATCAGCTGCTCACACTTCAGCATCTCCACCCAGGTACCTGAAGAGCAAGTTACTGTCTCCCACCAACCATCCGAAACTCTCCTGGAAGGATAGAACTTGACTCTTCCTCAGGATCCCCTTCTAAAGATTCTGCTGAGTGTTTCAGATTTCTGGGATTGTATCTGAGTCTTTGGAACTCCCATTTTTTGAACGGTGCGGGTTTCAAATCTCAGCCCCCCCACCCCCCAACCTCTGACACACACACCTAATTACTGACTGTGTGACTTGGACTAGATACATCTCTGTGGCCATTATCCTAATGTAAAATAAGTGGGAGGGGGGGAGACTTTGTTTGGTTTTATAGGTAGGGTGTTGATTTCTGCCTCAGGGAAATCAATGAACTAAATTCATTAAATATTAATTGGGAGGGTTAAATGAAATGAAAGGTTCTTAGCTCTGAGATTGGCCCATGTAAACGTTCAATACTGTTGCTATGATCATTGCTATTTGGTATAAGGTATTCATTACATATTCTTCCTTTTTTTTGGCGTGTGGGTCAGATTTCTGGTCTAATTTGCACTTTAAAGTATTGTAGTGTCTTTAATCCATTTCCATCTGACTTTTGTGACTTGCATTAGACAGTGGTCTGAGTTATTTTCCTTTCTTTTCTTTTCATTTCTTTTCTTTTCTTTTCTTTTCTTTTCTTTTCTTTTCTTTTCTTTTCTTTTCTTTTCTTTTCTTTTCTTTTCTTTTCTTTTCTTTTCTTTTCTTTTCTTTTTTGGCTGTAGCTGCCCCGGCACCACTTGTTGAAGAGGCTTTCCTTGCTGTACTTCACATTTCTTGCTCCTACAAGGGCCAGGCTAATTGGTCTACAGCCTCAGGGGCCGGGGAGAAGGGAGCTGGGATAGAGAAGGAACAATTATGACAATGATGGTTGGAAGGTATCTTTCTGGATTGGAGACATGTGCTCGAGTGGGTAAAAGACCAAACATGGTGGCCTCTCAGTATCTCTATTGCAGACCATAATACCCAAAGCAGAGAGAGAGAGAGAGACAGAGAGAGAGAGAAAGACAGAGAGAGAAAGACAAAGAGAGACAGAGAGAGACAGAGACAGAGACAGAGGCAGAAACAGAGAAGAGACAGAGAAGAGATAGATAGATAAAGAGAGAGAGAGAGAGAGAGAGAGAGAAGAAAAGTGCCTGCCCCAGAGAGGCAAACTGTGGTGGAGGGAATTGGGCAGGAGGGATACAGGGGATATTGGTGGGAAATGTACACTGGTGGAAAGATAGGTGTTGGAACATTTTATATGTATTGTATATGAATATTTATTGCATTTGTATATATATAAATTACTATATGTTTTATAAATGAATAGGAATGTATTAATACAGTAAAATACTTGCCTGTTTCATATATTTCATAGTTTTAATATATTCTTTAAGTATAAGAGTAAAATTATAATTATCCCAGAAGTACTGATAAGGAAAATACTGGAGAACTACTTATTGAGGACTGTTTATTTTGCCTTGCATATTCTACATTGACTGGTACAATGATTTTTAGATAAAAATTATACCCTTTGAATAAATTTATTGATATATTTTAAATTAATAAAATCTGTTGAAACTTAGGCTTAGTTTACATTGTTACCTTATACATTTCTAAACCTCTGTTGTGCCATGTGCAACTTTATAAGGTAAGAATTACCACACATGGCTGAATATGTCTAATTTTTAAAGCAACTTTGGTGTTTAAAGGCATTAGCTTCCCCTCCTAGGTTATAAATAGGGAATTAAGGAGCACATAATTAGCTTTATAATAAGCTGATTATAGAGTAATACCAGAGTGTATCATCAAATCATCTGATCATCCATATTAGACTCATGTGGAGAGAAACATATTACACCCTCTCCTCAGTACCTACACTTCTCATTTATAAAAGGAAAATATATAAAACTGGTGATGCTATAAGGGAAATGCTTAGACACAATTGCAATGTCCAGACAAAATTTTCTTTTACATACTAGTAACATGGCTGTGGCTAGGCTCCGGAGGTCTTCGACCATGGGAGCGCTGCTCGGGGTAGGGAGGGAAGCTGGAGCCCACCCCCTTCAAGGGGCCTTGGGGAAGAAAGCAGGGCACATGGGCAAGAGACTCAAGGCCCCTCTCCACACATTTGGATGATCCTCAAACCTGAAGGTACCAGCAGAGGAACCCATGTGTGTGAGACCCAGGGCTGAGACCTCCAAGCCTGTTCAGATTGAGACTGGGCCTCTTCTGCCCAGATTTCCCATTTTCCAGTAGCTAGGTGGCCACACACAGGGACTGACCCCAGTTCCCTGGAATCCCACCAATGGCCCACATCCAGAGAATTAAAAGCAAGCTTCTGGAAGATATCGTATAGCCTAGTTCTCCCTCTGAGAGAACCTGGCTAGCTACCGAGTTTCCTGCCCACGTGGGAGAGCCTTGCAAACTCCCCATGGTATATTCATATGCCAAAACCAGTAACAATGCTGGGTCTCATTCCCCTGACCCTGAAAGAGTCTCCAATGTGGCATTGTTGGGAAGGACGAGTAGAGAGAGGCTTCTAAAATCTCAGGGCTAGGACAAATGGACACATTACTGAGATTGCTCGAGTAATTTGACAATCAACAGGTTAATGATGATGATGATGACTAGTAACATATGAAAAGTATTGGGGTAAAATTATTATGATTGTTTTCATTTGTTCTTATGCAAATTTTAGAATAATAGTATGGAGAAATATGAAAGATTTCATCACGTAAATGGATCCTATGCAGAAAATTATTCACAAAATTATGGAGTAGTGAAGCTAAGTTCTTTGCCTACTAACAAAGCTGGGATTGGTGTTGGCATTAATATAGGTGGATAATATTTACAACAGACATTTCTTTTGTCACTGCAGAGTTGGTAACAATTGCAGTAGTGTTAACATTCATGGTTTTTATGTACAAAGCTATTGCATCTTCTCCATCGCTAAAATGATAACACCCTGTCACTTTTAATCCACCTGTCCCTTATCCCGGAATCTCCAACCCCCAACCCTCATTGCTCAGTAACTTCAATTTATAATTAGTTTGTAATCCACAGTTTGTTATAATTCAATGCCGTTTATTCTCGTTTTTTTGTTCTATATGTACTACTTGTAAGTGAGAGAGCATCCACTATTTGTTATTCTCCCTCTGAATCATCTCACAGAACATAATATACCTCAACTTCATCTAAGTGGCAGTGGACTCCAAGGTTTCATTTTTTATAGCTGCATAGTATTCTGTTATGTATTACATCTTTATCCATTAATGCCACCAATTTTGTAGGGCACTATAAATATATTTACTGATATAAACCTAGAATTCAATCAGTGTAGATCTTTTACTAATTTGTTAATTAACAACTAAAAGTATATGAATTATTTATCATTATATAGTACATGCAATGAATCAAACAAATCTGAGCATTGAAGATAAGTAAGTGAATTTGCTGTGAGTCTATGCTAATCAACAATGTGAGTGAGAGAGAAAGGAGGGAGCCACGGTACCTGATGGGTGTTTCTTACAATTTAGTAAGCATATAAGCATATTGTTAAATGATTATTGAAGAAATACATCCAGTTGGGCCTGGGCTTCTGCATTTTCAAAAAAATCCAATATTATTATTTTATACAGATTATGGCATAAGTAATAAGAAAGAATGAAACAAAAAGAGGTATTTTGTTCCAAATCTTCTCAGAACATATACAAGAGGAAAAAGTAAGAAATATTATACTGAAATGACAAACATTGCTTTGCTTTGCATGAGGATATTCTAATCTGAAGCTGTCGAACATGTTACCATATGAAAATAAACTAGTGGTCACCCTTTAATTTGATAGCCTTGCCCACATTTGAAAGAACTCACTTGTAAATAACGCCCACTTGTGTCTGAGGTGTATGCTTGAGGCAACTTGCTGGAATTCTAGGTACTTCAGGATATACACTGACTCTAATAAGTAGGACATCCATTTGTCCATCTTATTTATATGTTGTATTCATATACTTCAGTAGAATAAAGGAATTTGGGTTCAATGTCCTTTGATCTAGGATGTAGAGTAGTTTCTTTAAAATCCTTAATTTTAGGGCATATGTGTGTGTGTGTGTGTATGTGTGAGTACTATATATTTGAATATTCCTAAAATTTTTCATGTATAAGAGGAAATTAGTGTCTATTAGTCAAAATATGAATGAAAATTTTAGTTAATCCAAAGTTCCTAAGAATTAAGTTTAGAATGATTTATCTTTTAACTGTCATCACTTTTTGTTCTGCCTCTTTAATGGAAGGAAGACGTCATCAATTGATCTTCTGACAGCTAATTGCAAAGGGCCAAAGAGAGTATAGCAGACAGAGCACTTGCCTTGCCCAGAGCAGATGCCTGGATTCAATTATTTATTTTTGTAGCATTGAGGACCAAACCCAAGGTCTCATGTGAAAAACATGCTCTATTACTGTGCCACCTTCTTGGCACTACTGTCATTTAACTACTTTTATTATCCTATTTCCTGCTTTTATTTTCCCTTTCATCTTTAATGAATGATAAGTAAAGCAAAGACAGATTAAATTCCTGGCCAATTTATTAATAACAATAAGACTCTGACCAAAAATTTTGGCAGCAGTCAGCCCAAGAAGGGAATCACTTTAGAAGTTACTAGTTTAGAATGGTTAGAACTTAGAGTAAATAACTACAAATTTCTCAACTTTTGCTCTCACTTCCAAATCAAAAGCAATAAGAAATGGACAAATATACTTCTAAAGGCCACTCAAACTACATATAGCTTCCCTGTTACAACACAAAATGTACTAATATTATTTATATATTTTTTGTATTTAGGCCACAAACAGCAGTGCTCAGGGCTCACTTGTGGCCTTATCCTCAAGGATCACTCCTGGAAGGTTCAGGAGACCATATGAGAGCTGGAAATTGAATCCATGTCAGTCATGTGTGTAGGAGGCACCCTATCCACTGCATAATACAGCCCCAAATATTATTTATAATAAACTGTTGGCAGCTCTTGGAGTTTATAACATTGGGTATCTAGAGAAGACTTCTGAAGAATGTCTTGTAGGAATTAATATTGGTATGATCATAAATCTGAAGATATAACATATATTCTGATCCAGGAAAGCCAGAATTCTAAGCAAAATAAATCCAAGGAAAATTCTACCAGATGCATTGTAAATAAATGAGAGAGAATGAGAGAGAGAAAGAGAAAGAGAAAGAGAAGAGAAAAGACAAGGACCTCTCTAGAAATTTCTATAAGCAGCAGGAATGCAGTTAAGTTTATTTAATTGAGTTTCTCAAGTTAAACCCTAAAAGCAAGAAGGAAACAGTAAGGTTTATCCAAAGTCTTAAATAGAAATATTCTACTGAAAAAAATCTATAAAACCAGGTTATTACTCATTTTTAACAAAGTGATCAAACCATTTTCAGATAAATAGCAGCTCTAAGCCAGCTCTGAAAGACATACTAAATGGTCTTTTATAAAGGCCAGGGAATCACACTTAGAAGCAAGATGCATATGAAATACAAAATTTAGTAAAGGAGAATTAATAAAGGAAACACAAAATGAGCTTAAGAGTCACTTGCTTTAAATTATTAAGAGAAAATAAGCTTAGAACTTTAGAGGTAAACTGTGATACCTTTAAAACAAAAGTACTTAGAAGCAATATGAAACAAATTGAAACTGATTACTGCATAAAAGGGTTATATCAAAAATATATAAAATGCCAATAAGTCACTTTGCAGTATTAATTTCACTGAATGACTTGATAGTCCTAATAAAAAATACAGAACTACAGAATGTATGAAAAAACACAATCAAATCTTCTGTAGTTTGCAACAGATTTCTTGTGATAAACACAGGCTCAGAGTGAAATGCTAGAAGTCAGCCATACAGGCAAATGACAGCCTCAAATAAAGCAGTAGATCAGACAAAATAGAGTCCGAACTAAAGATGGTAATGAAGATAGGGGTGGATATTATATATTGATTAAGAAAACAACATATTAAGAGGTCTTAACTGTTATCAACATATATGCACCAAATGGAGAGTCAGCAGACTTCTTAAAGCAGCTATTAATAGTCCTAAGAAGTGATATTGACAGCAACACAGTGGTAGGAGACATTAACAGCTCACTCTTACCAATGGCAACTCAAGAAGACAGAAAATCAATAGAGAAGCAACATCCCTTATGGAGGATTTAAAAGTGCTGGAATATAGACAAGTTTAGGTCTCCCCACTCCCTCCAAATCACAAAAATATTATTCTATGGTACTTGTGGAACATTTTATAGAATAGGTCATGTGATAGGATACAAAAATAAGCATCAAGAGAGAATAAAAATCAGACCTCAATGCTGTAAAGAGGAAATTAATCATAAAAATCAATTTTCATAAAATAAGCACTTTGAGACACAATAGCATACCAATAGAACAATTGTATAAAAAAGGAATTAAAAAAATAAATTAAAAGTACCTGAAAGGAAGTAAGAATGAAACCAGAAAAAAGAAGTAAGAATGAGGCAGACGAAAGCAAACCTAATGAGACAAAGCAAAAGCAGTAATAATACAGGTTTACATCAGGGGACTTAAATAAATGGCCTAACATCACTTCTTATGAAATTAGAAAAGGAGCAAATGAAACCTAAAATTAAGTTGATAAAAGGAAATAATAAAAACAGAGTAGAAATTAATGATATAGAAATTATACAAAAATGAATGAAATAAAAATCTGTTTTTTAAACAATAAAGCTGCCAAACCCTTATTTAGATTCCTAAAGATATAAAGAGAGAACCCTAATGAATTGATCAGACTAGGAAGTGGGGGTAGTCATACTAAGAACCACAGAAGTATAAACCATCATAAGATATCATTATGATCAATTTATACCAGTAAACTGTAGAATCTTGAGGGAATCAATAGATTTCTCTGCGACTTAAAGTATACGTTAAAGTTATCATAATCAAAATAATGTGTTATGAGAATAAGAGCAAAATGTCAGGCTTATGGGATAGAATTGAGACTTCAAAAGTAAACTCTTGGCTGTATAATGAAGGCACTAAGTGCTTTGAGTAGAGGAAGTAAAGATTCTTCAACAATAGTGCTGGGAAAACTGATTAGTTACATTAAAAAAAGAAATTGGGCCCTATTTTCTTCCGTATACAAAAGCCAATTCAAAGTAGATTAAAAACCTTGCTTTACATTAAAAAAATGTAAAAATGGTCAGTCACTTGAAAAAAATTGAACTCAGACCCTCACATCATGCACAAGACTTGATCCAAAACAAACACTTCTATATCAGACCTCAATCTGTCAATGAGATTGAGGAAAATATAGTATCCCTCAGGATATTGAATCTAGAAGCAATTTCAATGACTTAATGCCATTGACCAGGCAAATTGAAATAAAAATAAATTGTACTACTTTAAAAATCTGCATCACACATGGTACAATGAGTAGACTAAAATGACATGCCACAAACTGTGAGAATATTATTTGCCACTCCTCATCTGAAAATCAAAGAACTTTTAAATGTACTTCAACATGTATTGGAACATGGTTATTATAAAGTTTGAGGCCTTTGTAAAAGAAGGAAAGATAGTACTTTAAGAAAAATTTCCAAATTGACATGTAAGGAAAGGAAATAATAAATACAACATTCACAAACTGGAGGGACAATATTTAAACAAATGAACAGCATTTATAATTTTCTGGTAGGGGTACCTAAGAAGCAGAAAGGGAGTTGATAGAAATAACAGTGACCCAATAATGACCGAGAGGTTATCAATTCTGGCATCAACTCCAGCCTAGCTATGGGCATGCAGTGTGTCCTTCACTTTATTCATCACTCTCTGTCTGGGCTTGTTCATGGTTCATGGATGTCTCAAAGGCACAGGTTGCCTTTATTTATTATTTTGCCTTTTATCCCTTTCCTCTTTCTCTTGCTCTTGGGAGAATCCCACATTCTTCTTAAAATCAGTACCCTCAGGAAAAAAAGTAGCTTCCTCCCTTAATAAAACTAATTTACTTAAAAGACAAAACAAAAATATTGAGGACATAAAATATTTTTGAAGTGGAAATTATACTTATTTAATTAAAATTATTTTAATAGTTAAAAAAGAAATATCTCTATGCAATTATCATGCACCACAAATCCACTTAACCATTGTTAGCATTCTATATAAAACCTTAAGGAGTTACCTCTGAAGACGTTTTAAAAGGCCAGTAGGCAATTTAGTGTACAATTTCTTATTTTAGGAAGAAAAAATATAAAAATTGCACATCAGCAGGACAATTCTGGAAAAATTTTACAAATAAATTATGACATGAACAAAATCTTTAAGTATGATTTAACTAACTCAGATAAATTTATGTTTTTCAGTCACTATATGATTTGTATATGTTTGTAATATTGTATATCTGTTTTGTGGGCAAAGATCAATAACTATTCTAGCAAGTGACTGAACAGTGATGTACTGGAAATTACAAAGTAAACTCTCAATGTAGATTTGTTCCCCCCAAACTATACTGACCTTACTACTTGTAGATAGGTTGGAAGAATCAGTAGCATCTAACAAATATATCTAGCAAAACATTCAGGGGCCTTTGAGTGAACTTGGTGAAAATTACTCTTTACCCCTTATGCCATAACATTACTGCTTGTTATGAACAGCTTGAGATTGATTTCTAAAAATATCACTGTTATCTTGAATTTATTCATTTAGTAGAGTTTGTCTACTCTAGTAAAGAGAGACAGGATTTTTTTTCCAAATTCATAGCAAGTAATCTTATTTAATTCTGTTAATACTAGTAACTGTAGGAAGTAATTATTAGGTATCATTAGAATAAAACAGAAATCATACAAGGTTACTCTTTGGGTTTATATATCCTAATACGAGAACTCAAAATCAAGAATACTATGAGTCTTCCATGATCATCTTATCCTAAATTGTACACAGCAAGTTTAAGACTGTTGGAGTTATCCAACGACTTTACATAGAATACAATTTTAGCCCAAGATATTTCGTTTTACTTTGTTTGAATATAATTTTTCTATTTTTGTTTTTCTGATAATAAGTAACCATTTTTCATTTTCCTTTTAATTTTAATTATTAGGTGATAAGATACTTAATCTAATGGCACACTTAAGTTTCCCAAATTGCCATCACTGCTCTCAACCATAGGGAATTCAAGTCAATGGCATTCGTACTTGAATCTATATGAAAAACCACCTTAGACAAATAACATTACAACTTTTCTGGTTACTCTCTTATGAAAAGAACAATGCTTTATAATAGATATATTCATGAATCACAAATCACGAAATTCCTGTTAATCACTGATTTCTTGGGCTCAGTAACATCTCATTTTGTCTTTTCCCGGAGATCTTAGCAGTCCATCTCAACTCTGCCCTCCTAACAATGTTTCACTGGGGGATCTTCAGGTGCAGGGGAATGAGATCCAGCTTGTTACTGGATTTTGCATATGAATATAACATGGGAACCTTGCAAGGCTGTCCCATGTGGGCAGGAAACTCTCAGACGATTACCAGTTTCTCCCAGAGGGAGAAGCAGGCTACATGACATCAAGCTTCTGAGAGCTTGCCTTTATGTCTCTCTCTGGATGTTTGCCGTTGATGGGATTACACACACCTGGGTTCCTCTGCTGGTACCTTCATACATGAGGCCTGTCTGGACGTGTGGAGAGGGGCATCCAGCATGGCTGTAGGTAGGTTCCGGTGGACTTCAGCCGCCAGGAGCTCTGCTCGGTGTGAGGAGGGAAGCTGGAGCCCATCCCCTCCGAGGGGCCCTGGGGGAAGACAGCCAGGCATGCGGGCAAGAGATTCTGTAATACAATATAATAGTTATATTATAAATAAATTTATTATAAATATATTTATATATAAATAAATAAACTATAGATAAATTATAACATGAATTTGGTGATCTTAATGCAGCATTGAACCAAATTCCTTTCATAAGAAAAATGAAAATAGAAATTCTACACAGGTGATCTATTTAATATAAGGTATTCGTTGTGACTTTGGTATAATTGCAAGTCTTTTTTGGTTATGGATTTCCATTCACACCTACTGGATAATACTTACTCTGTGAACTTCAAATTCTTGGTTGTTTTTGCCTAGTATTAATATTTAAATAATCTTAAGAACCAAAATATTTGTATGTACATTCATAGTCTAATTATATAAAATCAAGGTCTTTAAATTGAGTCACACAAAACATTTAAAAGAATAATACCATTGATTATAGATGCACTCTCTTTTCTTTTTTTATTTATTATTTATTTATTAATTAATTAATTTATTTATTGAATCAACATGTGGAAAGTTACAAAAGTTTCAGGTTTAAGTCTCAGTTATACAATGCTCAAACACCCATCCCTTCACCAGTGCAAATATTCCGCCACCAAGAATCACGGTATACCTCCCCCCTTCCCCCCACTTCCCCAGCCCCACACCCCGCATGTGTAACTGGCAAATTTCAATTTACTTTCACTTTACTTTGATTACATTCAATATCTCAACAAAAAATTCACTATCATTGATTTGGAGTTCCTCCCCACTAAAGTCTCCCTACTGAAAAGAAAGCATTTGGTAATTTGTTTTCCATTGCTGAGAATGAAGAGATATGAGGTCAGGAGGCCACACTAGCAGCCGCACAGTTTTGGATTTCTGTATTTCAGTATTTTACTAACTAGGTCCAGAGAAATATCTGCCAGAAATCGGAACATTGTGAGTTTGTATCTCTCAGCTACTTTATATTCCACATATGAGTGCGATCTTTCTATGTCTGTCTCTTTCTTTCTTTTTTTTTTCTTTTTGCTTTTTGGGTCACACCCAGCGATGCTCAGGGGTTACTCCTGGCTTTGCACTCAGAAATTACTCCTGCCGGTGCTTGGGGAACCATATGGGATGCCGGGGATCGAACCCGGGTTGGCCGCGTGCAAGGAAAACGCCCTACCCGCTGTGCTATCGCTCGGCCCCGTGTCTCTTTCCTTCTGACTCATTTCACTCAGCATGATACTTTCCATGTTGATCCACTTATATGCAAATTTCATGACTTCATGTTTTCTGATAGCTACATAGTATTCCATTGTGTAAATATACCAGAGTTTCTTTAGCCAATCATCTGTTTTCGGGCACTCTGATTTTTTTCCATATTGTGGCTATTGTAAACTGAGCAGCATTGAATATGGAAATGCAGATGTCATCTCTACTATACCTTTTTGCCTCTCGGATATATTCCCAGAAGTGGTATTGCTGGGTCAAATGGGAGCTCAATTTCTAACTTTTTGAGAATCATCCATATTGTTTTCCAAAAGGGCTGAACCAGTCGGCATTCCCACCAGCAGTGAAGGAAAGTCTCTTTCTCCCCACATCCACGCCAACACGGGTTGCTTTTGTTATTTGGGATGTGGGCCAGTCTCTGTGGTGTGAGATGATATCTCATTATTGTTTTGATCTGCATCTCCCTGATAATTAGTAATGTTGAACATTTTCTCATGTGCCTCTCAGCCTTTCGGATTTCCTCTTTGGGAAAGTTTCTGTTCATTTCATCTCCCCATTTTTTGATCAGGTTGGCAGTTTTCTTCTTGTGGAGTTCAACCAGTGCATTGTATATCCTTGTTATCAACCCTTTTTTGGATGGGTACTGTGTAAATATCCTTTCCCATTCTGTAGATTGTCTTTGTATTTTGGTCACTGTTTCTTTTGAGGTGCAGAAGCTTCTTAGTTTGAGATAGTCCTATTTATTTATCTTTGTTTTCGCTTGCTTGGCCAGTGGCGTGTCAGCTTTGAAGATACCTTTGGCTTCAATGTCATGGAGGGTTTTGCCGACCTTGTCTTCAATGTACCTTAGGGATTCTGGTCTGATGTTGAGGTCTTTAATCCATTTTGATCTGACTTTTTTACTGGGTGATAGGTGGAGGTCTAAGACCATTTTTTTTGCATGTAGCTGTCCAGTTTTGCCAGCACAGTTTGTTAAACATGCTTTCCTTGCTCCACTTCACATGTCTTGCTCCCTTATCAAAGATTAGATTATTATATATTTGGGGGTGTGTGTCAGAGTATTTAACCCTGTTCCATTGGTCTGCAGCTCTGCCTTTGTTCCAGTACCATGCTGTTTTAATGACTACCGCTTTGTAGTAGAGTTGGAAGTTGGGGAGGTTGATTCCTCCCATTTTCTTTTTCCCAAGAATTGCTTTAGCTATTCGCGGGGGCTTATAGTTCCATATGAATTTCAGAAGCGCTTGCTCCATTTCTTTGAAGAATGTCAGGGGTATCCCTATAGGGATCGCATTGAATTTGTACAATGCTTTTGGAAGAATTTCCATTTGGACAATATTAATTCTTCCAATCCATGAGCAGGGGATGTCTTTCCATTTCCTCGTGTCCTCTTTTATTTCCTGAAGTAGCGTTTTTGTAGTTTTCATTATACAAGCCCTTTACGTCCTTCGTTAAGCTGATTCCGAGGTACTTGATTTTTTGAGGCGCAATTGTGAACGGGATTCCTTTTCTCATGTCACTTTCTTCTCTCTCATTATTTGCATATAGGAAAGCCATGGACTTTTGGGTATTGATTCTATAGCCTGCAACTTTACTATATGAGTCTATTGTTTCTAGGAATTTCTTGGTAGAGGTTTTCGGGTTCTCTAGGTATAGTATCATATCATTTTCGAATAGTGAGAGCTTGATTTCTTCCTTTCCTACCTGAATTCCCTTAATATCTTTTTCTTGACTAATCGCTATTGCAAGTACTTCCAGTACTATATTGAACAGAAGTGGAGAGAGTGGGCATCCTTGTCTTGTCCCTGTTCTCAGAGGGAAGACTCTTAGTTTTTCCGCATTGAGGACAATGCTTGCCATAGGTTTGTGATAAATGGCTATGACTATATTGAGGAACGTCCCTTCTATACCCATTTTGGCGAGTGTTTTCATCATAAACAGGTGCTGGATCTTGTCAAATGCTTTCTCTGCATCTATTGATATGATTATATAAATTTTATCTTTTCTTTTGTTGATATTATGGATTATGTTGATTGATTTCTGGATGTTAAACCATCCTTGCATCTCCGGGATGAATCCCACTTCGCCGTGGTGTATGATCTTTTTGATGAGTTGTTGAATTCTATTTGCTAATATTTTGTTGAGAATCTTCGCATTTGTGTTCATCAGGGATATTGGCCTGTAGTTTTCCTTTTTGGGGTATCTTTGTTTGCTTTTGGTATTAGGGAGATATGAGCCTCATAGAAACTGTTTGGGAGGGTTTCTCTTTCTTCAATTTCCTGGAAAGCCTTGAGAAGGACTGGCAATAGGTACTCTTTAAATGTTTGGAAGAACTCGCCAGTGAATCCGTCTGGACCTGGGCTTTTGTTTTTGGGAAGACTTTTGATTATCATTTCAATTTCCTTGATATTAATGGGCTATTCAGGTACTCCAGGTCTTCTTGGTTCAGCCTTGGGAGATTATAGGAGTTGAGGAATTTATCCATTTCTTCTAGGTTGTCTTGTTTCCTGGCATACAAATTTTCAAAGTAGTCTCTGATGATCTTTTGAATTTCATTGGTTTCTGTTGTGATGTCCCCCTTTTCATTTCTGATTCGGCTTATAAGGGTTCTCTCTCTCTCTTTCTTTGTGAGTCTTGCTAGTGGTTTATCAATCTTGTTTATTTTCTCAAAGAACCAGCTCTTTGTTTCATTGATCTTTCGGATTGTCTTTTGGGTTTCCATGTCGTTAATTTCTGCTCTAAGTTTTGTTATCTCTTTCCTTCTGCCTGGTTTGGGATCCTTTTGTTGGTCCTTTTTTAAGGTCTTGAGCTGCGAAGTCAAGTTATTTATGTGGGCCCTTTCTTCCTTCCCGAGATATGCTTGCAGAGCTATAAATTTTCCCCTTAAAACGGCTTTAGCTGCGTCCCACAGCTTCTGGTAGCTCGTGTCTTTATTCTCATTTGTTTCTAGGTACCTTTTGATTTCTTCCTTGATTTCCTTCCTGACCCACTAATTGTTCAATATCGAGCTATTTAATTTCCAGGTGTTTGATTTGGTTTTCTGCATCTGTCCATGATTAACTTTTATCTTCAGTGCATCATGGTCTGAAAAGGTAGCTGGTACAATGTCTATCTTGTTGATTCTTTTGAGGTATGTTGTGTGGCCCAGCGCATGGTCTATTCTGGTAAATGTTCCATGTGCACTGGAAAAGAATGTGTATTCCTTTTTTGGGGGATATAGAGCCCTGTATAGATCTATTAGCCCTCTCTCTTCTAGTTCTTCCTTCAAAGCAGGTATTTCCTTGGTGAGTTTTAATCTTCTTGATCTGTCCAGAGGAGACAGTGCAGTGTTGAAGTCTCCAACTACTATTGTCTTGCTCACAATGTCCTTCTCAGGGTCTCTTAACAGCTATTATAGATATTTAGCTGGTCCCTCATTGGGTGCATAGACGTTTAGGAGTGTGATTTCTTTCTGCTGTACATTTCCCTTGATTAATAAAAAGTGGCCTTCACTATCCCTTCTAATCTTTTTCAACCTGAAGTCTATGTTGTCTGATACTAGTAAAGCCACACCAGCTTTCTTGAGGGAGTTGTTTACTTACAAGAATTTTTTCCATCCTTTGACTTTGAGTCTGTGTTTGTTCTGGCTATTCAAATGTGTTTCTTGCAGGCAGCAGAATGTTGGGTTCAGTCACTGAATCCATTTTGCCAGTCTGTGTCTCTTAATTCGTGAATTTAGACCATTGATATTAAGGGAGATTATTGTTATGGGATTTTGGGCCATCTTTGTGTAAGGGTTTGTTGTGCTTATAGTGGTTGTTCTTGTCTTACAATAGCCCCCTTAGTGCTTCTTTTAGGTTTGGTTTTTAGTCTATGAAGTTCCTGAGCTGTTGTTTATACCCAAAGTAGTGTATGATTCCTTGGAGTTTGAAGGAGAGTTTAGCCGGATAAAGTATTCTTGGTGAAGCGTTGATTTCATTGAGTTTTTTCACTATATCCCACCATTGCTTTCGGGCTTGGAGGGTTTCCTCTGATAGATCTGCTGTGAATGTAAGGGGTGCTCCTTTGTATGCGATTTCCTTCTTGGACTCTGGTTCTGGCCAGAGCTATTTTGAGGTCTCTTTCCATGGTTTGTTGTTGCCTGTAGGCTTCTTGCAGCTCATCTTCAAGCACACTGATTCTGTCTTCAGCTGCAGTCATCCTATTGTTGAGGGCAGCCAGAGAGTTTTTGATTTCATCTAGCGAATTCTTCTTTTTGTAGGTTTTTTATTTCTGCTCTCATTTCTTCCCGTATTTTGTCGACTGTCTGTTGCGTTGTTTCTGCCAGGTCCTCCTTGAAGTTGTCCATCTTTGCATTGAGTTCATTGAACATGTTGAGGATTTCAACTCTGAATTCTTTATCAGAGAGGTCAAGTTTGTAGGAAACAACCATTGAGGTTTCTGGACTCCTTTGATCGTCCTCTGCTTGCAATGGGGATTTTCACTGTTTCTTCATGTTGTTGTGGTTGTATGAAGGAGGGCTCTTGAAGATGAGTATCCCTCTTTCCTCTTGTTGTGAAAAAGTATTGTGGATAGGCTCAATCAATAGTGGTTGCCTTTTTATTTCCCGCTTGTAGAACCTGGTCTCCCACTGAGATGTTCCTTGAATCATTCTGTGAAGTCTTGTGGTTTATTGTCCTACTGATTGCGAATAGCTAGGATGTTAGTCTTGGATATGATGTCGAGGAACCTATCTGCCACCACGTGAGCTTTGGCCAGCCAGTAAAGAGGCCACGGCCACTTTCCTTTGGCCACGCCCCTGACGATTAGGCCACACCCTTTTCTCACAACCAGACAGCGGTCAAGGGGCTGGGGTCGGCGTTTGGGCCACTCGGCAGGCAGTCTGGAGGGGAGAGAAGCCCGGGGTGCTCAGGGCCGCGGAGCAGGCTGGTTCCGCATTCTCTTTTCTTTAAACAAGGAATTACACTACACCTGAAAAGATACAGTGACCAACATACACAAAGAGCCAAGAGTATGGGAAAAATTATTTACCCAATACCCAGCAGATAAGAGGTTTTTATCCAGGATATACAAGTCACTAGTAGAACTTTACAAGAGAAAAAATCTTCCAACCCCATCAAAATATGGGAAGAAGAAATGAACAAAACTTCTTCAAAAAAGAAATACAAGTGGCCAAAAGGCACATGAAATAAATGCTCTACATCACTAATCATCAGAGAGATGCAAATCAAAACAGCAATGAGATATCACCTCACACCACAGAGAATGGCATTTACCCAAAAGAACAAGAGCAACCAGTGCTAGCACTGTTGCAGGGAGAAAGGGACTATCATTCATTGTTGGTGGGAATGCCAGCTGGTCCAGCCATTTTGGAAAACAAGATGAACATTCCTCAAAAATCTAGAAATTGAGATCTTTATATGATCCAGCAATACCACTTCTGGGAATATATCCCAGAGATGCAAAAAAGAACAGTAGAAATGACATCTACACTTGTATGTTTATTACAGCACTGTTCACAATAGCCAGAATCTGGCAACAGTCTGAGTGTCTCAGAGTAGATGACTGGTTAAAAAAAAAAAAAAGCACATCTATACAATGGAATACTATGCAGCTGTTAGAAAAGATGAAGTTGTGATATTTGCTTATAAGTCGATGGACATGGAGCATATTATGCTAAGTGAAATGAGTGAGGAGAGGGACAGACATAGAATGATAGAACTCATTTGTGGAATATAAAATAACATAATATGAGACTAACATCCAAGGACAGTAGAGACAAGGGCCAGGAGGATTGCTCCATGATTCGGAAACCTGATTCATATGCTGGGTTTTGGGATGTTGGGATGGAGGTTGTTGCGATGAAGAAGGCACCACTAAGTAAGTGATGGAGGGATCACTAGGGATGGGAGATGTGTTCTGAAAGTAGACTAAGGAACAAACATGATGGCCTCTCAGTATCTGTATTGAAAACCATGATGACCAAAAGTAGGGAGAGAATAAGAAGGAAGGTGTCTGCAACTGAGTCAGGGGGTGGATGAGGTAGAGGTGGCAGGAGGGATACTGGGGATTTTGGTGGTAGAAAATGCACACTGGTGGACGGATGGGTGTTCGATTGTTGTACGACTGAAATTCAAGGATGAAAGCTTTGTATCTGTATCTCACAGTGATTCAATTAAAAAATACAAAGAATCACAGCAGTGATACAAAGCATAGCCGTAATATAAGTAAAAAAGACAATCAATGATCCAATGATCTTAGATTGACTAAAAGAAGAATCTGTTGATGATACCACAAATGATCTACTTGGAATACAGATCAACCTTAACCTGAATGAATGAATAGTGATGGAAAGTTTCATTGCTCTCGGTTTGTTGTTGGTTAATAATTTTGATCTTTGTGCCATTGCCAATGTTTCTTGCTGTACTTCAACAAATGAAAGACAACCTATAATAGAGTATAAAATGTAACTACTACCTGGCTCTGTAGATTAGTTTGCAGTGGTCTATGGGAATAGTTCTTTTGGCCAAGTTGGACAGTTTGGCTTCCTTTTTTTCCTAAAGATTTTATAGAGACAGCGAATTGTTTCCTTCATAGTTTTTTTTACATAGCTTTATTCATCACTTTTTAGAGTATATGCATCTAAAGTCAATGGGATTGGCATCTTTAACCTTCACCTAGTGGGGGTTTGTCACGGAAAATGAGACAAACTGACATATAAGGAAGCAGACACACAGGTAAGAACAATCCAAGCTTTAGTGTCATCTGGGTAGCCATTGGTGAGCTCACAGGACAGACTTTTATTCCACACAATGTAGCTCTTCCACTCTGCACCCCAATATATGAGCCACTCTTTAAGTTACAGAGACATCAAGGACAATTTGTAAGCATATCAAAATTCAATATGTTCTTGAAGCACAGAGATTAGGGTTTTTACAGAGCCAATCAGCAGGCATCTTTAAAGAATAAAGTCATGACAGTTTCCTATTCTATTTTTGCCAATGTTTCCCTCGACACCAATAAGACCCCAACCTGTTTTATTCTTTCTTTCCTGAGTGCATTTTGTTTGCCTGGAGGACCATCACAATCCTGGGGTTATTGTTAGGGGCATAGTCTCCCACATATAAGTGACTATGTCCTGTTACTTTCTTAAGAGGTGCTTGCTGCAAAATTACAACAGAAATGACAAGAATATCTCGTGAAACCATGGATTATGGAGATGTCTACAGAATGGCTGTACAGTGAAAGTATGGGTCTTTAGTCCCCTTGGCACTGTCCAACCATTCATATGTAATACACATAGTTTGACCAAAAAGAGTCCTATAAGACTGACTTTACTCACATAAAATGACCAGAGCAATTGTGGTAACAGATTTTACACCTTATCTCAAACCATTGTGGCACCCAGTCCAATGAGTTAGACCAGATCTCCATAGCAATGTGCCCAAGCATCAAGAATTGGTCAATGATTACCAAATTGTCTCTTTTTTTGTCAATCATTATTCCAACTCTCAACCAAGAAGAGAAAATGCAAAACATTCCTGAAAACCAACTCTATAAGATATCCTGCCTCTAGGATTAAAAAAAAATGTTGCCATAGGCCACAAAAATGATTTAATGACAACAGCAATAATAACTGGATTTATGTAGTGTTCTTGTTCACATTGAGACAACTGTGTAAAATCTATGGATTCAAAGTCATATTTTAAAATATGACCTTCTTTGGATGCCTATACCTGAGTTGGAGTTATGAGGTTATAAGAGGAAGAGAAATGAATTTGACTGGAGTTAGAGAAAAAAAAATATCTTCATCTTGCCCATAACTATGATTTGTTTTGTCCTTTTGGGGTAATTAGCCATACTTCAGCACAGAGAACTAGGAGGTTTGGTACCACAGGGCTGAAAAGACAACCTCTTGCCAAACAAAGAAGGTGGGGAAAAAGTTATTGGAGTTAAACGAGTTACATTTGCTCTTCATCAAAAAAACAAAATTTGACAATGTCAGATGGCCATTTTAACTGATTACTCCTTAG
Organism: Sorex araneus; assembly: GCF_027595985.1. NCBI lineage: Eukaryota > Metazoa > Chordata > Mammalia > Eulipotyphla > Soricidae > Sorex > Sorex araneus. Next base: position 87,131,099 of record NC_073302.1, on the reverse strand, counting down.
CAGGCTCCACTGTCATTTAGAAAGAAACAGTAGAAAAGAAAGCTGTGAGACGTGAAAGAGGTAGCTGAATTTCTTGCCAAGGAAGTGAGGAAAGGACAAACTACACCAGTGACATTAAGAATAAAATAATTGGCAATGGCGCGCTGCTTTGAAAGCCAGTGGCCTTAATGTTGCATGCATATCTTGGCTGGATTTTTACTCCCTTTTTTCCTATTCATTGATATTATTTCTATCCATAATCAGATAATCCACTTTATTTCCAACTTTGTCTTTTATTTTTATTTGAATTATCTGAATTAAATAAAACAAAGTAGTTCTCAACCTAAATTGAATATGTTTCTATGCAAATCCATTTGAAACATGCTCATAATAAAATATTTAAATAATTCTTTTTTTGTGAATCCTATAATACCAAAGCAGTTCTCTCTAGCATACTAAAAAAGTCCTTTTTCCAATGGGGGACATGAGGGGACTACGGGGGTGTCACACACATCCAGCTATGTTCAAGGCTTACCCCTGGCTCTGTGCTCAGAGATCACTCCAGGCAGGGCCTGTAAGGCAAGCACTTTACCTTCTGTCTTATTTCTCTGACTCACCCTGTGCTGCTTAAAATTTTAAAACAGGAGTAAAATAGTAATACAGCAGCATAGCAATAATGAGCTGATAAAAACAGGTCTAAAAAGTCTTAAATTACTGGATTATTTAGATGAGTAACAACTAAGATTAAAAGTAACAAGAAAGGACCTACTTTGTGGCCAAACCCAACCATCTAATAAGTTTTTATGAATGACATATGGGAGGATAAAAAATAAAACCAATTACAATTTCTAATGGAACATTTGATCTAGTTGGTGATTCTAAGACACCAAGAGCCTTTAGGAAGCTTTCTTCTCAGCTGGAACCTAATTTTACTGGAACCATTTTACTCTGTATTATAATGCAGATGTCCTTTGTGGCTACTAGGAGGTCAAAAAGGCATCACTGTATACTATTTGGAAGTAAGCTTCTTTCTAAATAAGATCTGACTGGGTCATTACCCAGAAGCAGTAATTGGGTCATCAGGGACAAGATGAGCTCAAAATGAAAGAATTATTCACTGGCTAAAGATGATAAGCTACTAAAGCAAAAAATCAGCAAAAGCCACAGATTGTTTCATCAGTATTAGGAGTCTCTCCTGCTTATTTAAATGAAAGATGGAATTAATCATATATGATTTGTTTAACAAGTATTTTAAGATGCCACTTAAAAAATTGGGGGCTACACTTAGTGGTCCTCAGGGCTTAATTCTGGCTTTTTGTTGAGAGATTATTCTTGCCCAGGTTTGAAGAATTATAATGTGGTGCTGAGGATCAAAACCTAGGTGGACAAACCTAGGTTATCCACATGCAGGGTAAGTGTCCTCCCGCTATACTACTGCTTCAGCACATTAGGGGCCACTTTTAACAAGAAATATATATTGCTTCCCTCAACTATTTCTCTGAAAAAGAGGGGATGAGGACATCTTAATTATGGTAAAGCAGCAGCTAAGGAGACAATGTAAGTGCATCTGTATATACAGAGAATACAAGATTTTGGGGAACCACACTCCATGAAGCTCAGGGGTTGCTCCTGGTGCTGCACCCTGGAATTATTTCTACTGGTGCTCAGGGGGCCATATGGGACCATGTTGAACCTGGGTCAGACATGAGCAAGGCAATACCCTTTCCACTACTATTGTTCCAGCTCCAGAAATACAAGATTACGTATTATTTATTATGAAGAAATTTGGCAAGGTCAAGTAAAAAATTAAATAAAATGGAAAATTTGATTTAGTGCATAGCACATTATGTATAATGGCTTCAACATGTGCAACAAAGTTAAAAGTTTTAAAAGCGAAAATTCTTATACCAAATATAGGTTAACGGGGTGCTGAGAATCAAACCTAGGTTGTCCACATGCAAGGTAAGTGCCCTCCCCACTGAACTATTGCTCCAGCATATTAGCGGCCACTTTTAACAATTAGTATTTATTGCTTCCCTCAACTATTCTTTGTGAAAGAGGGGATGAGAACATCTTAATCATTATAAACAAATATAGAAATATTTTCATAATGAAATATCAATTTTAATATTACTGGCATTTTTTAATATTGCACATCTGAAAATAGGGGCCTATATGCATTTTGCAATTCAGTTATGAAGCTGTCAAAAATAAAATAATAAAATTATATTTTTATTTATAACCCCCTACCAGGAATATTGCTCCGTAGTTGGAAGCCTGTCTCATGAGCTGGGGGAGAAGGCAGCTGGAATAGAGAGGGGATCACTAAGTCAATAATGGTTGGAGGAATTGTTTAGGATGGGAGACGTGTGCTGACAGTCGATAAAGGACCAAACATAATAGCTTCTCAGTATCTATATTGCAAACCTTAGTTCCCCAAAGTAGAGAGAGAATATGGGGAAAATTTTCTGCCATAGAGGCAGGGGGAGGGTTGGAAGTGGGGGTGGGTACTGGGGACATTGGTGGTGGAGAATATGCACTGCTGGAGAGATGAGTGTTTCATCATTGCATGACTGAAATTCAAACATGAAAGTTTTGTAACTGTATCTCACACTGATTTAATTTTAAAAACGGAAAAAAATTATAACCCTCTAAAGATTCAATTTCTTCTTTATTTATTCAGCACAAAAAAAACACTTCTAGTGGTCAAAAAATCAATGAGAATAACTTTAATAGAATTTGATTAAAAATGCATTATCACACAGTATATATCTAACTTTCTATTAACAAAATTATATTGTACAAAACACTAATGTGAACAGGGCTCTATATCTCAGTATCCAAAGGTCTTTTTGTACAGGTGAGAGAATTATTCCTAGATTACTTAGTAATAATATATCTTTAGATTTTGTGCATTAATATTCAGGAAGCATAACTGTGGTCTCCCAGTTAGTTTGAAATTTGATTGTTTATAATCTAGAGTAGCTGCCTGTTTGCATTTTATATAAAGATTGTGATTAAAGCCCACAAGAGCCCATTTCAACCCATGCATGATGTAAGTAAAAAAGTGACTAAATTGAATCATTTTGAGAAACTGGACTTAATAGTTAAAAATTGTGAACATATTGTATGGTAATTAACTGTCCCAATTTGTTCAGGGTTGAAGGATTTCCTAGAATATGAGACTCAATGTAAAATCATAACCAAATAGGGAAAGTTAGAAGAACTTGACTACCCTAATATATTCTTCGATAGCTTCCCGGGAAACAGCAGCTGGAGCGATAACACAGTGGTTGGGTGTTCACCTTTCACTTGGCCAACCCAAGTTCGATTCCTCTGCCCCTCTTGGAGAGCCCAGCAAGCTACCGAGAGTATCGAGCCTGCTCAGCAGAGCCTGGCAAGCTACCCATGCATATTGGATATGTATATGTATATGTAAAAACAGTAACAATAAGTCTCTCAATGAGAGATGTTACTGGTGCCCACTCGAACAAATCGATGAGCAACGGGATGACAGTGACATTGACAGTGATAGTTTCCCTGGAAGGAGTACCCCTTTCTTAATGTCAACCAGGAATCTTTCTACCATCTTATCAAAGCACAGTATTTCGATAAACTGAGAAAATCACTATCACTATCACTATAATCCCATTGATCGTTGATTTGCTCTAACGGGCCCAGTAACGTCTCCATTCATCCTAGACCTGAGATTTTAGCAGACTCTTTTTACTCATCCTGCCCAAGGGTGCCACATTAGAGGCTCTTTCAGGGTCAGGAGACTGAGACCCATCATTATTACAGTATTTGGCACATGAATACACCATGGGGAGCTTGTCAGGCTCTCCCATGCAGGCAGGAAGCTCTCGATAGCTTGCCAGGTTCTCTGATAGGGAGAACTAGGCTATAAGATGTCGGGAGCTTGGTTTTATAGTCTCTGGATGTTGGCCATTGATGGGATTACACGGTGCCAGGGGAAATTTGCAGGTGTGACTGCCTAACTACTGGAAAATGGGGGATCTGGGTGGAAGAGACCCAGTCCTAATCTGTGCAGGCTGGAGATCTCAGCCCCGGGTCCTGCACACCTGGGTTCTTCTGCTGGTTCCTTCATGCATGAGCCTTGTCCAGATCCAACTGAGGTAATAATCCCTGCAAATACATTGGAACACATATCAGAATTATACAGAAAGGATTTTAGTTTGTATTTCAAATTAAGGGAAGTTTACTGAAAGTTATAAAGCTTTATGTGATGCGATTAGACTGATTAGACTTATTTTCAACTGGCCCCTTTGGCTACAGGGGAAGTCAATCACAGCGATGAGATGACCATATAAGGGTCTTTATGGAAGTGTAGTTGAAAGTAATTATAAGGTGATAAGAAGTTTTTGGATTATAATATATTTTAAAGAACAAATATTTAGAATTGAGCAGCATTTATTCATGTGTAGGATACAGCCCTGAGAAAAAAGGAAACTAGGGTTATAAACACTTTTTTTTCCCCCTGAAACTTGGTAATTGGTGTTCTTAATAGCAGAACTACCTATGTTTTTGTTTGTTTCTTTGTTTGTTTTTTGTCACACTAGGTGGTATTGAGGACTTACTTCTGGTTGTGCACTCATTGGGGCCTAAGGGGCCATATGGGATGCCAGGGATCTAACCTAGGTTGGCCACATGGAAGGCAAGTACCCTACCTATTGTGCTATCACTTTGGCCTGCAAGAGAAGACTTAATTTTCAGAAGTAAACCAAGAGGTTGTTTTAGATTTATTAAGTTTAAATGTTTATTAGAAATTAAATTAAATGTTAGATAAGCTATTAATTATAAAAATGTAGAATTTATAGAAATACTTGGCTAAATATATGAATCTAGTGAAAACTGGTGTGTACACTGATGCATTTAAAACATTGGATTGTTTGATAGGGAAGGAAACGTCCAAGAAGCTTCAATATTTGAAGGATATAAGTTGAAGAGTTGGAAAAGTTATGTGGGAAGAAGAAGCCAATAATGCAAAAGTAAAGCCAGAATGATTTCTTGTCATAACACCATGAGAAAGACAAGAACAGAGTGATTAAGGGTATCATACACTAGTGACGATCAGTTATTTTGATTGAAATTGGTATTATGTAGACTCATGAGAATAGCTTCCATGCAATTTTGGGAATAAAATCATGATTGGAGTAGATTGAGAGAGCATGAGGAGATAAGTGGACTCAGAATGTGTGTTCTGAGGATTGGAGGTATTGCCATGTAAATTTCTTTGAATTGTTAGCTTTGAATGTTTTTTTAAGAGTTGGGTTATAGTTAAGTGTGTTGCACTTCTGGGAATTCAAAGATTTCTTTACAAGTCATGAAAAATTCTAATTTATTATTTTTCTGAAAGGTCAACCTAGCTCATCTGTGGCATATTGCTCTTAAAAGGAGGCTGTGTTCACTACTAAAAAGTAATAATGAGGTGAAGCAGTATATTCTATTCTGTTCTATTCTACCCTGTTTTTCCATTTTAGGCCATTAAATTGTATCCATTTTTTCCAATTATATCTTACTATTTTATCACATTCAATTTGTCTGGAAGTAAACCAGGTAAAAAAAGTCAGGTGCACTTCCTATAAGACTTATTCACTATAGTATGATACTATTACTATAAACATTATCAGTCTTAACCTTGACAGTTAAGGTTTTTTGCATTTTTCCCTTTTGTGCAAGATGATTAAATTATAAATTATAGACCCTGTAATAGTAGTGACAATATTGATGATGTTTAGCTTATTTTACTAAGATTTATTGTGTTAAATACACAAAAATAAATATGGTTTATTTCTCTTTTTTGCACAAAGTGCTAAGCTTAAATGTAATAAAAATAGTAAGTTGTACCCTCAACTCTGTGTATTGCTCCAGATTTAAATGTAATTTATTAAGTTTAAATGGACAAAAATAAACATTGCTTTCACTTCGTATTACAATCAAATCTACAAATAATGTCAAGTACAGACAAAAGGTCAAGGTTGTCTATGTCAACGGATGCTGTTACTGGACGATTGTTTTTCATGAAACAATCCTGACTTCCAATCTCAGCAACCACCACTGAGAAATATTTCAGAATCCAAGATCCCAAATCTTGGAGCTTTGACTGCTTTTGCTAATATTACTGGGCACAAGAAACATGTTAGCAATTAAATATATACCACACTAAAAATTCTTAGAGGTAAAATAAGAATTAGCTTTTTGGAGAATCTGTCTTGGTGTATTTAACAATGCGTGTCAGTCTATTCAGATCATACACCAGAAAAAAAAGAAAGAGCTTGAAAGATAGTACAGAGATAGTACAGTGGTAATGACATGTGTAAGGTCTTTGTATAAAGATATTATATACCAAAATCAGTAAATATAATCATTTTGAGGTGGTGTATTCTTGTCAAAATGAGAAATATGATTCACTAAGTCTCCATGCTAAAATGAAACTGTTGGTCAGAGCACAAACTTTGAGTACTGAGTGATTTAAAGCATATCAAGGTATATTAAAATTATATGGGGGAGACAAATTTAGAGCAAATTGCGTAGGGTTCTGAGAGTTGGATTTAAAATGTAGGCAATATTACTTGTTCATGGTTATAGATGAACTGCCACAAAATGTCTCTTTTTTATTACCATGCCTGTTGGTGCTCAGGGTTTATTCTTTACTCTGAGGGAGAGGCTTCGGGAAATGCATGAGTTACCAGGGACCTAACCGTGTCAGCCTCATGCGAGGCATGTACTCTACTTACTGCTCTCTCTCCCCATCCCTATATAATGTTAAGATTAGTCATAAAAGAGGTAGAAAATGGGTTGGACCAGAGGAAGACATTTCTGAGAATTTAAACACACTTCATGGAATTTGGTAATACATGAAATGTTTGAGACACAGGAAATAGTGGGTGAAAAATTCTACTGTTGAAGGACATGTAGATGAAGAAAATATATTTTTTTCTGATGAAATATATTGTAGTCATAAAAATTCATAAGTGAAGAGGATGGTTGGATAGTGAAATATGGTGCTTGAAAATACTGCTGTAATATATCTAGATATATGCTAATAACATTAATAATATTGGCAGAAAAAGGAAAATCCTATTTTTGGCTGAGAAATAATAAATATGTGCATACAAAAATATGGTGTGCAGTCTGGGGGGAAATTAAATGTTAAATTTTTAGAGGTTATTATGACTTGTAGAGCGAAGGAATAAAGAAAATGAATAGAAATGAGAATTTAAATTCAGAAATTCTTATAAAGCTTCTAAAGCAACATATAAACATTGCAGAGTAGATAACAAACAAGCTTCAGTTGAAGTCTTATTCATAAAACATTAGCTGGTGTGTGTCATTCAAGCCAGTTATAAAATTATAGTCCACTACTCCAAGTCTTTTGCTACCCATATGACTCAGTTTTTAAAAACGCAAGACCTGCATTTTAGTTATTTATTAATAAGTATGATCATAATGTGATTGTATATTTCTTTTTAAATTAAAGCTGCATCATCTAAATGTAATTCAAAGATAATGATTATAAAGTGACTCTAATATCTTGGTGATAGACACTTGAGTGCTTAAAAAATGTTTTGTTCCTTGAATTGGAGGAACATAACAAATACCCATATGCAGAAGCATTTTATGGCAGAATCCCCTTGCTGTCTCTCAGTATGTACCTCTTTTGTTTTTATTTATACTATTGTCTGGTTAAAGAATACTTTTTCATAATTAACCTCATGATTTTGTATGGTCAGACACTAAGTTTCAGTCATTGAGATGTGGGTAAAAATAATTTGTACTCACTTTTATTATAAAATCATTTAAATAAAATTATTATTTTATTAAAAACTGTTTCATTGAAACCTTATTAACTATGGAAAATTTGAATAGTATGAAAGGGATGGGAAGAGCAGAGGAATTATTTGAATGTGACTTCTCTAGATCCTTGATGGTGCATAGCTTAGAAAGGGAAGTACAATCTTACATTTCTCATTGTGTCAAGCATTTTGAGAGACGGGTTGTTAGCTGACTTCAGCATTGTGCAAAGATCATAGTGTGTATTAACAAATGGGGTGGGGATTGTGAGAGGTGTACTGGAAAATTGGTGGTGGAGAATGGGTACTGGTGGAGGGATGGGTATTCAATCATTGTATGACTAAAACGCAAACATAAAAGTTAGTAAATAGGTAACTGTACCTCACGGTGATTCACTATTGAAAGAAGAATAATAATAATAAATAGAAAAAACCTTCATTGATTTGTCTACTATACATCTTATCTACATGCTTGTGGTATGGTCCTATGTGCATCCATTTTTGGTGGAAAATTCATTATACAATACATTACTATACTTTTTATTACTTGTATATTGTGCTTTGTTATAGTAGCTGGACCTGCATTTTAATCACTGTCACTGTCACTGTCATCCCATTGTTCATCAATTTGCTCGAGCGGGCACCAGTAATGTCTCCATTCATCCCAGCCCTGAGATTTTAGCAGCCTATTCTTACTGTTTTTTCCCAAGGATTGGAGGTTCTTTCAAGGTTAGGAGAATGAGACCTCTTATTGTTACTGTATTTAGCATATCGAATACACCACGGGGAGCTTGCCAGGCTCTTCCGTGCGGGCAGGATACTCTTGGCAGCTTGCCGAACTCTCTGAGAGGGATGGAGAATGTATATCAGAGAGTACAAGCAAGTATGTTAACATCAAACACATGTATGCTGCTTTAGGCACATCACTTGGGTTAGAAAGCCAATATATAAGATACCAAGTAATAAATTTAATTTAAAAATAGTTATTAATAGCTTAATATGGTGACAAATTGATGTGTTCTGGGAAAGTTCAATTTAAATTTCTCTAATTCTAAATTATATTTTAAAATAAATATGTAAAAGAATGAAGGTAGACACACTCACACTTACTATTATGCTTATGATGCAATATTAATTGAAGTGGACTTAATGAGATATTGGCTAAAGTGTTTCTGGTGGTTAAGCTAACCTGGTGAAAGTTCCAGTTAAGAGGGTAAGTTATGGTTCTTGTGGGATATGGAGGGGAGAGAATCACTCGCGGCCACGTTAGCGGCCGTGGCTCCAAGAAGGAGCCCTGACCCGGGCTGATACCTGGATGGGATGGCAGAGGATACACGGAACGTTTCAGCTTGGGGTGCATGCACAGTGTCCCTCAACTCCTGTCCCCACAGACCAAGGCTGAAAACTGGCTTTCCTGGAGACTGGCTAAAAACGCAGCTCCGGGAAGGAACCCTGACCCAGGCTGATACCTGGATGGGATGGCAGAGCTAAGATATGTGTCATAATTCTTATATAATGCCCCTATCCTTTTCTTTTATTAAATTTATACCTTTACCCTAGCCAGGCTTATAAAAACATTCTTAAACAATAAGAGAATTTTTCAATGATTGTTGATTATATGGTCTCTTGGGAAGTCTCACTATATTAGTTTTAAATTAGGTTTGGTGACAGCACAATATGATTAAGAATTAAGTATAAAAATATAGCTTTTTATATTTCTAACTGCATTGTAATAAATGCAAGTAATTTTAAGAACGAAGTTCTCATAAGCTTATGAACACCTCGGCCTTCGCCCCCTCAACTATTTACATGGAAGCTGATTACTAAAGCATTCTTTCACATTTAACTTCTTCCTTAAATTTTCTATACCTCTCAATCAATTCCCCTCAGTTACCCTTGTATCACCTGTCATCCCATTGCTCATCGATTTGCTCAAGTGGGCACCAGTAACGTCTCCATTAGTCCCTGCCCCATGCTAGTGTCGCCCAATGGTGTTTACTCGCTCCAGGAACATGAAGGGCCTCAAACCATTCATTCAGGGTCCTGGCAAAGAAGTATGACCGTCTTGTAGGTGGGCAGCATGGTGGTCTCTTGACTTCCCATGGAATCCGGTTGGTAGTGGCTCTAGTCCAGTGGTCATCTCCAAAGAGCATTACATGTCCGGCCAATCTAATTTTTGATGCCTTAGCAAATGAGGCAGTGTCCTTGATCCTCGATTGTTGATGGAGGTCAGAACTCTGGATTCCATCTCTCACTTGAGTGAAACATGATAGATACTCCAAGCATAGCTTTTTTGATTCCACTTTTGATTCCACTTTGGGAGAACCAAACAGCGTTCTCATCCTGTTCTCACAGGGCCTAGGCCTCTGAGGCTTATGTTAGTGCAAGAAGAATGGTGGAGTCAAAAAAAATGTATCCGGAGTCAGAGTTTCTTTGTCCTCTTAACCACTTCTTCAATGCTCTTGAAGGTGTTCCATGCTGCTCTCTTCCTCCTGTGCAGTTCTGGTGCCAAGTTGTTTGTCATGTTGAGTGATTGACCCAGGTACTCATAACTGCTGCATTCGGGGATATTCGTTCCATTGAAAGCAAATGGAATGTCAGGAACTAGTCCGTTTCTCAAGAAAATTATCTTTGTGAGATTCAGTTGCAGTTCAACCTTTCCACTCTCACAGTTGAAGTTGGCCAGCATTCCTGCCACTTGGCTAATGTTTGGCGTTATGAGAACGATGTCATCAGTGAAGCAGAGGTGGTGTAGTTGCTGACCATTTATCTTCACTCCCATTCCTTCCCATTCCAGTTGTTGCATGACATTCTTGAGGGTGGCACCGAAGAGTTTCGGTGAAATGGTATCACCCTGTTGAACCCCTCTCTTTACATCAGTGATCATTTCCTTGTAGAATGGTGAGATTCTGGTGGTGAATCCATAATACAGCTTATGGGAGATACTGACAGCCTGAGTTTGAACACCCTGTTTGGCTAGGGCTTCAATGACCACTTCAGTCTCGACAGAATCAAAGGCCTTCCCTAAATTGATGAACGTTAGATAGAATGGCGTCTTGAATTCTCGTGAGATCTCAATGAGCTTGGTCACTGTGTGGATATGGTTGATTGTGCTGAATCCTTTTCAGAACCCGGCTTGCTCCCATAGTTGTCCTTTGTCTAGTGTTCTGCCAATCCTATTCATGATGACTCGAGTGAACAACTTGTAGATGACAGACAACCGGCAGATAGGGCAATAGCTGGCTATGTCATGGATGTCTCCCTTCTTGTACAACAGGATGGTCCTGCTGGTTTTCCACTGGGATGGAACCTTGCATTCAGACACATAGCATGTGAAGAGCCAAGCCAGTGTATTGATGAGTATTGGTGGAAAATTCTTCAGGTGTTCGGGTTTGACCTTGTCTGGACCTAGTACTGTATACTTCTTTACCAACAAAATGGTGCATCGAATTGTGGAGGGAGGATGCTGGGAATGACATATCTATCCTGTAGAATTTGGTATGTGGGCAGGTGATATGTGAGCAGGTGGTATGTGGGCAGGTAGAACTCCTAGAATTACCACCAACTGGGAGCTCTTTGGCACTATTGGAGCAATATGCGAAGATGCCGTCGTTGACAACATCAATGAAGAATATGATCGACTGGTCTAGCACCTCCAGGACTGTGAGGAATGCCGAGAGTGAGAAAGTCACAAAAGGATGCCTGTCTTCAGAAACTCTGGAGCTCATTCACCCATGTGGTTTGGCATGAACCTCAGGCTATAACAAATTAACGTCTGAACCCACAAAGCTGTGCAGAGAAGCGATAAAGGAAGACTTCAAAGAGAGAAGAGCAGCAGTGTTGGCTAATGTGGTAGAACCTGAGAAAAGTTTTTGCAAGGCTCGCCTTGTATTCCTTCGCCAACTACAAGACCAAGATGACTGCCCTCTGACGTCCTGATGGATCTGTCACATCTTCCAGAAGGGCAATGGAGACAGTTAGCCATGACTTCTACTCAGATATCTTTGATAGCCACATCCCCTGAGTTTAAGAAAATAAAAAATTCTTTTCTTTCAAAAACCATGTGCACACTTAATTCTTTCCTTTCTTAATTCCCTACCTTCTATAACCTAGCCATAATCTCCATTTATATAGGACCTTCACTCCTGTTGTTTATTTTCAAACATACAGTTTTCTTAACATAGAAGATTATTATTCAATATGAATGTTCTGTGGTTTCATATCTTAATTTTATTTCATGCCAAACTACTTAATTGATGGGATGTGTACATGGTATTAGTTTCCCTTTCACATGCCCTTTCTGAAAAATTTAATTTTTTGCTTAGTTATTTATTCAGTGTGATATTACAAAGTTATGCATGACTGGGTTCCAGACATACAATGTCTCTTCACCAATCCTTCATCAGTGTCTACTTCCCTCCACCATACCTCCTGCCCCCATCTGCCTCCGACCTACCAGTCTGCTTCTGTGAGAGGTGCTTATATATATATATATATATATATATATATATATATATGTGTGTGTGTGTGTGTGTGTGTGTGTGTGTGTACATGTGTATGCGTATATATATATATATAAATATGTTTTGCACTGTGTGTTAGAGTACTGTTGTTGATAGGTTTCATAGGCCATAATTTAACATTTTTCAGCACCATCTCCTCCACCATGTTTAATGCTGCATTCCATCATAGACAGGATGATCTCCTTTCCATACACTCTTCAAATTGTACTCTACCAAAAGTCATCCTTTATGTTACTAAGACTGCCTTCACAGATTTTCACTTGGAATTTTCTCTGATGTCTTTGTTCATTTTAGTGTCATAGCTGGTGGTGACCTAGGTGGGACGCAAGTTTCCTACCCACTGTACCATCTCTCCAGTCCCTCTTATTGTTATATTTTTTGGCATTTGGAAGTTTCTCTGATTTTTAGGATAATAATGCTAATTCTCAAAACCTTGACTAAATTTCTTATCTGCAACTTGGTATGTTTGTAGACATAATAAATATAAATATATACTATGTATAGTTTATATATACTATATAAACAGGCAGAGCCTGGCAAGGTACCCGTGGTGTATTCAATATACCAAAAACAGTAACGATAGGTGTCATTCCCCTGACGCTGAAAGAGCCTCCAATCGTTGGGAAAGACAAGTAAGGAGAGGCTGCTAAAACTCTCAGGGCTGAGTGTAATAGAGACATTACTGATACCTGCTCGAGTAAATTGACGAACAATGGGATGACAGTGACAGTGATACGTTTATACAGTATAATGATCACCTAATATTAAAGTTAATATAGTATATTTGTATATTATACATATCTTTATACATAACAAGTGTTTGTACACACAATATGTAATATTTTTGGTATATTTTATACATTATAATGCACTTGACATATTGTATATGTTGTAGTACATTATTTTTATCTTTGGAATGTTCACCAAATTTTCTTATATAAAATTTATAATACTTTTATTATCCAATTTCTAAAGCAAGTTTTATTATACTATTATTATCCATATATAATACATTTCATAAAACAAAATTTTCATTAATCACCTTGCCAAATTAGCTTTTTTTCAGCTTAATTGGTACTTGAGTAGGAGTATCATGTTTATTACCTTAATGGAGTTGTGTAGGTATCACATGCAAGAGAGGTAGTTTCCAGACACAAGTGAGCAATAAACAATGAATAAGAAGGAGCAGAGTTAGATGACCAGAAGGAGAACTCCATCAGATAAGAGAAACTGATTGAGTTCAGTTCTCTTAGATAAGTCCTAGAGTGTAGACTAAAATATATATATTTTAAGTTTTATATGATTCTTGATAGGAATCGAAGGGATAGAGGAATTAGAATTTGGGTCTTATTCTATCTAAGGAACATGTTAGAAAGCCACATATTAATTATTCACCTTTCACAGATTTCACAGCAACGGCAGATAGGATTGTGAAGTTGATGTATAATATAATGTATAATATACCATCTTGCCTGCCATAAAGCTTTTGGGTAGGCAAGATGGTATTATATATTATTATATAATAAATGGGCTTCAGAAATTACAACCTCTGCAAATAGATTGCAGATCTCATTTGCCAAAGATGGTTATATACCATCTTCTGTCTTACCTGATTTGATAATGTGATATTACTCTTCCTCTATCAAGAAGAGGAATCTATTGACTCCACTTAAGCCTGGGTGAGCATTTGGCTGTATTAGCCAGTTTGAGTGTGTCAGGTGTACAGCTCTATGACTTCCAAAGCTTGGCCACGAGAAATAATATTTTGAGGCTGTCATGTTTTCAGAAAGTACTGATCACTTAAGAGGTCATGTGAAAGTGCTGAGTGAGATATCGCCATATGACTCAAGTGGGTGTCCTCTGCCTAATGGCTACTCTGCTCTTCTCTACTCAGGGTACAGAGAAAAGCCGTGTTCAACTATTCGCAGTCCAATTATTTCACCCACTGAATCTTTGACCATGATTAAATGGTTATTGTTTTGAGGCCTAATATCCTGGATGTTTCATTATGCAGTGTATAAAATCAGGAAAATTCCAAGATATTGCGATTATTAGATGTGTTGGCCTGGGAGAGAATACCAATGTCACTCGATTTAGTCGCTAACATTAAGGAATGGGTTGGAGACTACATGTCAGAAGTAGAGATTTGGCATCATCAGTACTCTTCCAAATACAATGTTTCAGGGCAGAGAACATCTGTGGATACTTAGTCTATAATAAATTAAAAGGCCCTTTTCCTAGCATCAGCTGGTATGATGAAACTCACTAAGACACACTGGCCTTAGTCTTTAAAGGGAACCTCAAAGAGCACACGCTGCCCCAGTCCCCAAGCTCTTCTTGCATCTTTGCCAGCCCGAATGTTGTGAGCCAGCATACACAGACTGTCGCCCTGATCCCGAGCAGCTGTCTAATTACAATTTTGTTATTATTAATTACAGAGTAGAAAATCATTTGTAATTAGCTCAGCCTAAATCATAGTTTAAACAGCCAAAAATTACATTACAAACTAAAGTGTAATTAAAGCACTACACTAAAGTGTTTATTTAAACCCAGTTTAGTTACTGAGAATTTTTCAATCAGCTTCTCAGGCTCATACATAGACTTAATTAGTCTCCAGTACTGACAGTTTAGTGCATTTATTCATTAAGCATCAATATTGCTGAACAAATGTAAATAAAACATAGACAGAGATGCTTTAAAGGGGCAGTCACGAAACATCTGGGCAAGATAATGAGGCTGAGAAAGATGTGAATGTTAATGAATTTCCCAAGCTGCTGGCACAGCACTGGCTCTGGGAAGCAAGGGATTTCAGTGCTACAAAAATTTACAGTGTACATTTGTGCTGCCTATTGACTGGAATGGTCCTTTGGGGTGGGGCAGAAGTCAATTAAATTCCTTTCCTGTCAGTACTCCACAGTAGGTCTAAGATGCCACTCGGTAGAATTCTGGAGAAAGATAAAAGGGAACATTCTTTCCTGCCAACCTCTGGGGCTCTATGTGTCTTCTTAAGAAACAGAAGAGCTTATAAAGGGATTTTCAGGATGAAGTAGCTTCTTACTTGAAAGGTTTACAGAAAGTGATCTCTATGACTCTATGATGATAAGTATCAAGAACATTCCCAGGAGTAAAGTTTCTATTTAAGGACTATTGTTTGGAAACCACCCTTACCACACATGCAAAAATGGCAACAGACACTTATAAAGGAGATCCAGATTCTTAAAAGTACTCTACAAAGGAGCACTACACATATGTCAATGGGTCTTTTTTTTACAACACATTCTAGGTAGTTTTCACACAGCCTTTAGAATCATTTTCATCACTTTTTTACTGGCTTGCCTCTGTCATTGTCACTGTCATCCCGTTGCTCATTGATCTGCTCAAGCAGGCACTAGTAACATCTCCACCGTGAGACTTGTTGTTACTGTTGCTGGCATATCAAATACACCACGGGTAGCTTGCCAGGCTCTGACTAAGGGCAAGATACTCTCGGTAGCTTGCTGGGCTCTCAGAGGGATGGAGTAATCAAGCCCGGGTCGGCTGCGTGCAAGGCGAACGCCCTACCCGCTGCTCTATTGCTCCAGCCTGGCTTGTGTCTGTAGCCTCAGAATACGTTTCCCATTTTCCAGTCTTGTTCGCTCATGTTCAGACATTGAACTTAGGTTGGAAATGTGTTAGACATGCACCTTAGTCATTGTATCACTCTCAGTCTCTAGGGTCATTGTACTTGTTATTTAAAATATCCCCCTTCTGGTTTTCCTCCTTTTCAAAAACTTGAAGTGATATAAACTTAGAATCATTTAAAAATCTTGCCGTAGTTCTCAACAAATGGCCTGTTTACGTTCTCCACACTTTGACAGCAGTTTGTTAAGTTTTCCACACTTTGGCATCAAGTTTTGGAGGATTTCAAAGTTATTAAAAATAATTTTTAGGGAAAAAGTGCATTTAAAAATTCCTCTTCAATTTTCATATTGTTATTTAAAAGTGGAAAAATGAAAATTTAGTGGGTGACTATAATACCATTAGTAGAGTGTCAGTTTAAAATGTAAAATTCAAGTAGTTAATAAAATGCAATTTCATCATAGGAATTGCTGAGAGGTTGTCTTACAGACTAAAAGCCCTTGCCTCCAAAAATATCTCTCCATTCTTTCCCCTAAATTCCTCAAAGGATAAAAGTCATCATGTCTTAATTAGATATGAACCTTGTTATAAAAATACTCAAGAGAGAAAAACATATTTTCTTAAATTTATTCTAATACAGACATGATTAATATGTTCCACTCTAGGAGCATATTTAAGGTTTGAACATTCTGAGACAGAAGCTCTTGGATAAATTAGAATTATATTCCCACACCCGATGGTGGAAATTTGTAGTGCTTTTTCTTTTCCTTTCTTTTGATGAGATTTCATGTAAAGTACAGTCGAGTCTATAGATCATCTAATGGAACTGAAAATAGCAACTAGCACATGCAGACTGATCTCCTGTCCACATAGTATGTAATAGTCTGAGAGTGACAGCAAGAGCCTATCAGATTCTTTCTGATCATTTTAGAATTAATTCAGGACCAAATTTGAAAGAAATTCTCTGAGGCTGAAACTTACAACAACAATACCGAAAGATGTGAATTCTCTTCTCTAAGTAGCTGAAGTATGGTATATCCTCAAAAGAACAAATTATAGAGCTGTTAACAATAAAATCATTCCTATCACCTATATCTGAAGATGCAGTTTTGTTCTTAGAGTGATCTTTCCCAAACTCATCTCTGCTCCTTTAATTTCTCTAGTTACAAAACTGATAGCTGATGTCTTTCCAATGAGCACACCTGATATTTTTGTATAAATTGCTTTTAGAAGCCATATCCTGTTTGTCTGTATGTCTTCTCTTCTTCCTTCCTTCCTTCCTTTCTTTCTTTCTTTCTTTCCTTCTTTCTTTCTTTCTTTCTTTCTTTCTTTCTTTCTTTCTTTCTTTCTTTCTTTCTTTCTTTCTTTCTTTCTTTCTTTCTCTCTTTCTTTCTCTCTCTCTCTTTCTTTCTTTCTTTCTTTCTTTCTTTCTTTCTTTCTTTCTTTCTTTCTTTCTTTCTTTCTTTCTTCTTTCTTTCTTTCTTTCTTTCTTTCTTTCTTTCTTTCTTTCTTTCTTTCTTTCTTTCTTTCTTTCTTTCTTTCTTTCTTTCTTTCTTTCTTTCTTTCTTTCTTTCTCTCTTTCTTTCTCTCTTTCTCTCTTTCTCCCTTTTTCTCTTCTTTCTTTCTTTCTTTCTTTCTTTCTTTCTTTCTTTCTTTCTTTCTTTCTTTCTTTCTTTCTTTCTTTCTTTCTTTCTTTCTTTCTTTCTTCTCTCTTTCTTTCTCTCTCTTCCTTCCTTTCTTCCTTCCTGTCTTCCTTCCTTCCTTCCTTCCTTCCTTCCTTCCTTCCTTCCTTCCTTCCTTCCTTCCTTCCTTCCTTCCTTCCTTTCTTTCTTTCTTTCTTTCTTTCTTTCTTTCTTTCTTTCTTTCTTTCTTTCTTTCTTTCTTTCTTTCTTTTGTTCTTGGACCACACCTAACAGTGCTCAGAGGTAACTCCTGGCTCTGCACTCAGGAATCACTCCTGGCAGTATTAAGGGGACCATATGGAATGCTGATGATTGAAAACAGTTCAGCTTCCTGAAAGTCAAACATACTACCCACTGCACATCTATCTGGCCTCTGGCTTTCTCTTTATCTACTCATCTTTCTATCTACTTACTTATTATCCCAGGCCTTGTTCCAATCTTATAGAACCTCTAAAAAAAATTTTATCATGGTTGGACTTCTAATAGTCATTTAAATATATATTAAGTGTCTTTAGCTATAGACTTATCTTATTTTCAGTCTGTTTGGTATTCAGAGTGTAATTGCATATTCATGTATTCTTCTCTGGTATTCAGATCATCTTCTTGTTTGCACTCAGATCAATTTTCCACTATTCCCTACCATACACTGTATTATGAAGGATTGATCAAAGTTAACTAGATTTCCCAAGCTCAATGGTCCACTGACTTCCATTGAAGTTCATTTAACATAAGATAGAGATGTGATATTGAGAAAAGAACCGAGCAATTTAGCCCCATTCCTTTGCCGAAGGTGACTTTCATATTTTCTACGATTAGAGCCTGTACTTGATGGCTTAAGTCATTAGTTTAGGGATCACATCTTTTCGTTTATTTCAGTCTTAGAATTATTAAGACTTTTTCTACATTGCTACTCTGGCTATTCCCTCCCCATAAGGTTTTCCAGTCCTTCAAGCTCTTTGGAAACTGTCCCTCAATCCTGAAACATCCCTCTCTAAATACTTGAGAATTACTGTCTCCTGTCACGTACATTTACTAGCATATTATCATTATCTTCATTACTGTCCTTTTTCTTATTCAAATCATATTTTCCTTAGTTATAGTTATTAGCAAGATGAGTCTCATTTCATAATGAAGAACAAATTACTTCATTAACTTTTCCAATTAAATGTCTGAAAGTTTCTTAATGTCATCAGATAATGTGAAAGACAGATTCCCAGACCTAGAGAGGAGAAATCAAAAGAGGAAGGTGTTTCTGGGTTTGTTGCCACTAATGCTAAAAAAATCAATCTCTGTGAGAAAGTGTTTCTAGTAGTATAGATTGTTTGAACTACTTACCATTATGTCAAATTCACTTTAGCATTTGCAAACAGACATACTGTATGAATACCAAGAGAAGCACTATTTTCTCTGCTTTCATTTAAAGATCTAAAGTTGTATAGATTTTTTTAATTAAGTAAGCTTTACAATTCAATAATGAGACCTTTATTTAACCTGTACATACTTGGTGTCTTAGGGCAATTTCTGTCTTGAAAGACACTTAAAAAAATTCAAACTTGGTTTACTTTATCGAACATGATTAAACATTTCCATGGAAGTTTCCACAAAAGAAGTATGTCTTCCATCCTCAACTCCCTGAAGACTCGTGATGTTTCTTTTCTTCAAGCAATGGTGATATCATGTCAGGTTCAGTGATGAAACTCCTTGAGGAAAAAAAATTTTCCAAAGATTTTGCAACATACCAGATACTTCAATTCCAAGACAAATTAAGTACAAATTATAGTCTCAAATTCTTCAGGGTAAATATGATATAGAATTTGACTGATATTTGGGCCTCTCCCCTCTTAGAGCTGAATAGTATACCATTGTGCATATATGTGTGTGTAACACATACATATATTATATATATGTCATATGTGTTGGTCACATGATTATTTCCAGATTTTAGATATTGTGAATACTGCTCATAATAGTTCTTGGGCCTTTGGGGTAGATGCCACAAAGTGCAATTGCTGAGTTACAGGGAAACTCGGTTCTTAGTTCTGGGCAAAATAATGTGTCTGTATTGTTTACAAAAAGGCTAAACCGTTTAAGAATCTCACCAACATTGAGAAAGTTTCATCTTGTCACACATCCATGCCAACATGAGTTCATTCTTTTTCAAATGTGCCAGACTCAGTGCTGTGTGTAGTGATAGTTCATTATTGTTTTGTTTTTCATTTATACTGATGATGAGGCACAGAACATTTTTTCATAGACCTGTTGGAAATCTGTATGCTTCTTTAAGAAAGTGTCTATTTCTTTCTTTTTTTCATTTTTCTATGAGGTTTAAGTTTCATGTGCCTTGGGTATCAAATTTCACCAGATAATGGTTTACAAATATTTTGGTTAAGTGTGTGGGGTATCTTTTTATTCTCTCATTGTTTGTATTGCAGTGCAGAAGCTTTTAATTTGATATAGTTCCATTTTATTCCTTATTTCTAATTTCTTGACAAATGGAATGGAAACATTGCAGATGCCTTTAGAGACACTGTCATGAAGATGTTTTCCTATGATAGTTTATATATTGAGACTTATATCAGATCTTTTCCATTAATTTTGAATTGTTATTTGTACGTGGAGTGAGGAAGGGCACTAAAAACACTTTTTAATATGTTCTGACCCGTTGTGCTAACAGCATTTGTTCAAGGCTTTCTTTGCTTTATTTCACTATCTTTGTTCCTTTGTTGAAGATTAGCTGTCAGTATGTCTGAAATTCTGTCTATGAGCTCTCAATTCTCTTTTGTTGGTCTGAGGTACTGTTCCAGTACCACACTTTTTTTTAAAACTATGATTTTATAGTATAAATTAAAGTTGGGAAAAGATAAACTCATATTTTTTCTTTAAGATTTCTTCTGCTATTTTAGTGGTGGTGATGGTGGCGGTGGTGGTAGAGATTATTGGTCCTACAACTTTCAACAGCATTTGGTCTGTCTCTTTATAAAATGTCATGGGCTTCTTTTTTTTTTTTTTTTTTTTTGCTTTTTGGGTCACACCCAGCAATGCACAGGGGTTACTCCTGGTTCTACACTCAGGAATTACCCCTGGCGGTGCTCAGGGGACCATATGGGATGCTGGGATTCGAACCTGGGTCAGCCTGGGTTGGCCGCATGCAAGGCAAGCGCCCTACCCGCTGTGCTATTGCTCCAGCCCCTGGGCTTCTTTTTTGAGCAAGTTTTTGTTCATTTCTTCTCCCCATTTTTTATGAGGTTGGAGGTTTGTTTCCTTGTAAAGTTCCACCAGTGCCATATATATCTTGGATATTTCTGATGGGTATATCCCCTTAACTGATAGTTATTGAGTAAATAATTTTTCTCATTATTTTGTCTCTGTATTTTGGTCACTTTCCTTTGAGGTACAGATACTTCTTAGTTTAATGTAGTCCCATTTGTTTATCTTTGCTTCCACTTGCTTGGTCAGTGGTGTTTCATCTGCAAAGATGCCTTTAGCTTCAGTGTCATGAACGGTTTTGCCTATGTTTTCCTCCATGTGTCTTATGGATTCAGGTCTGATATCAAGACTTTTAGTCATTTTGATCTGGCTTTAATGTCTGGCATTAGACAGAGGTCTGAGCTCATTGGTTTGCAGGTGGCTGTCCAGTTTTCCCAGAACAATTTGTTGAAGTGGCTTTCCTTGCTCCATTTCACATTTCAAAGACTATGTGATCATACATTTGAGAATCTGTGTCAGATATTCATCTATGGCCAAAAGGCACATGAAAAAATACTATACATTTCTAGTCATCAGAGAGATGCAAATAAAAATAACAGTGAGATATCATCTTACAACAAAGAGACTGGCACTTATCCAAAAGAAAAAGAGCAACCAGTGCTAACACTGATGCAGGGAGAAAGGAACTCTTATTCATTATTGGTAGGAATGCCAACTGGTTCAGATATTTTGGAAAACAATATGGGCATTCCTTAAAAAAACTAGAAATTGAGATTCCATATGACCCAGTAATAACACTTCTGGGAATATTGTCCCGGCATGCAA
Source organism: Sorex araneus (assembly GCF_027595985.1). Classification (NCBI taxonomy): domain Eukaryota; kingdom Metazoa; phylum Chordata; class Mammalia; order Eulipotyphla; family Soricidae; genus Sorex; species Sorex araneus. The sequence continues at coordinate 87,109,451 of NC_073302.1, read as the reverse complement.
AAACACAAAACAGAAATGACACCTGCACTTGTATGTTTATTGCAGCACTGTTCACAATAGCCAGAATCTGGAAACAGCCCAAGTGTCTGAGAACAGATGAGTGGTTAAAGAAATTATGGTCCATCTATGCAATGGAATACTTTACAGTTGTTAGAAAAAAATTAAATAATGAAATTCATTTATAAATGTATGGACATGGAAAGTATCATGCTGACTGAAATGAAATGAGTCTGAAGGAGAGGGACAGACATTAGAATGACTGCTCTCATTTATGGAATATTAAAAAACAAAATGTTTCTTAAGTAAAATATCTATTCAAGTGCCTTGCTTAATTTTTAATTATATATTTTACTTTAGTTGCTTTTACTAATGACAATTGTGATAATTAAATTTTTGGTGATCTTGTCTATACCATTGGGTGACAGTTGGGTGAATATTATTCTAGAAATGTGTCTGAGGGGATATTCTGAACAATGGCATTTGAATGAACAAACAGAATAGATCAGATAGTACTTCCCAAAGCAGATAGGTATTATATAACAAACTGAGGCTGTGAATAGAACAAAAAGTCAGAAAAAGAGAGTATTTTCTCTTTTGCCTGACTGACACCTTCTGTGATTAATCTAGAATTTGTATAACATTAGAAGGTCTTCAGACTAAGATTTGAATTTATATAATTAGTTATTTGACTCTTAGTGCTATGTATGTACTTGTACTAGAATTTACACTATTGACTCTCCTGGTTATGAAATCTTCAGTCTCAGACTGTAACTATAGCATAAATCTCTGAAGTTTGCAAACTCATGAGACATCATGTTGAAGACTATAAAATGAACTTCTATAATCAAACATATGAACCAATTTCCTATATTAAATAATCGAGTAGATTATTTATAATAAATTATCTATAATTATATGTTATAAATAATTTCTGCACTTATATATAATGTGTCTTTGCTCTCTCTCCATCTATGCGTTTGTCTAGTAAATGAATAATATATACATATATATATATACACACACATATATGTAACATTTCTCTAGTAAACCTGACTGACATAATTGTTTTTATGCCTTTTGTTAGTTTACCAGAAGAAGAAACTACAGTTCAAATTCCATTCATAATTCAATAGCTTATTTTTCTCTGTTATTGAAATTAATATAAATAAAACTATATAATATGAAAACAATTTTTTGAAGTATGAGACTAGCATCCATGGACAATAGAAACAAGGGCCAAGAGGATTGGTCCACAAGTGGAAGCCTGCCTTTAGAACTGGGGTAGAGGGCAGTTGTGTTAGAGAAGGGATAGTTATGATAATGATGGTTGGAAGGCATTGGTCTGGATGGGAGATGTGTGCTGAAAGTGGTTAAAGGACCAAGCATGATGACCTCTCAGTATCTGTATTGCAAACCATAGTGCCCAAGAAGAAAGAGAGATATAAAGAGAGAGAGAGAGAGAGAGAGAGAGAGAGAGAGAGAGGAAAGGAGAGAGAGGTGCCTGACATAGGAGTAGGCTGGTGGGGGCAGGTGGTGTTATGGTGGGGAAATGCACAGTGGTGAAGATGGGTGTTGGAACATTGTATGACTGAAGCCCAATCATGAAAACTTTGTAACTGTATCTCACAGTGATTCAGTAAAAACTTAAAATAAAAAACCATGGTTTTTAATCTAAGGTACTGCATTTAATCTGTACTGTACATTGGGTCATCATCATCATCATCACCATCATCATCATCATCATCATCATCATCATCATCATCATCATCATCATCATCATCCCGGTTGATCATCGAATTTCTTGAGTGGTCTCAGTAAGGTCTCCATTCATCCAAGCCCTGCGATTTTAGAAGCCTCTCTCTACTCGTCCTTCCAATGATGCTGTACTGGAGGCTCTTTCAGGGTCAGAGGAATGAGACCCAGCTTGTTACTGGTTATGGCATATTAATACACCATGGGGACCTTGCCAGACTCTTCCATGTGGGCAGGAAACTCCCAGTAGTTTGCCAGGTTCTCCCAGAGGGAAAAATAAGCTATAAGATATTGCGTGGCCTGAAGCAGCCATGTGATTCCGGGAGCTTGCTTTTAAGTCTCTGGATGCTGGCAGTTGATAAGATTACACAGCACCGGGGGCAGTCCCTGGGTGTGACCAACTAGCTACTAGGAGATGGGAAATCTGGGCGGGGGAGGCCCAGTCCCGATCTGAGCAGCCTTGGAGGTCTCGGCCCCGGGTCCCATATACCTGGGTTCCTCTGCTGGTTCCTTTATGCATGAGGCTCGTCTGAATGTGTGGAGAGGGGCCTAGGGGCCTTGAGCATGGCTGTAGCTAGGTTCCGGAGGTCTTCGGCCACCGGGAACTCTGCTCAGAGTGAGGAGGGAAGCTGGAGCCCATCCCCTCCAAGGAGGCCCCAGGGAAGACAACCAGGTGCGCGGGCAAGAGACTCTCTGCTGTACATTGGGTAATATGGTCATTTTGACATATTAATTATTCTTATCCATGCGCACGGAATGTATTTCTTTTTTATGGTGCTTTTATCCTTGACATCCACTCCCCAGCCACCGCCACTCTCCAGGCCGCTCTCCCGACACTTGGGCTGAACCTCTCGCACAAGTTAAGCCCCACAAAACCAGATAAGCAGAACTTTGTGACCTTGAACTCTAGCTTCAATGAGACCCAGAAACAAGATCCTCTGTCTGCCTCCTCCAATCTCGGAATGTGAGGGAGGGGGTCAAACCCAGATGCCTCACCCTACCCAAGCCAGATAAATACCTCACCGGCCGACCCCCACTACATCAACTACCCAGCCACTGTCACACTCCAGGCTCCTCTCCGGACCACGCGGCCGCACACCGTAAGACACACCATAAGATACTTAATACCCATTATTCCAGCACCATATTTGATGGGGTTCAAATATGGTGTGAACCGTGGTAACACATCTAAGAGTGATTGTAGGCCGCCCTAAAAGCCTCCATCCCTCTCAGAGAGCCCGGCAAGCTACTAAAAATATACCACCTGCACAGCAGAGCCTAGCAAGCTACCCGTGGCGTATTTGATATGCCAACAATAGTAACAACAATCGGCCTCATTCACCTGACACTGAAAGAGCCCCCAATACAGCAGTGTTAAGAAAGATGAGCAAGGAGAGGCTGAAAAAAAATCTCAGGGATGAACTAAACGGCCAAAACGAACAAAGACAAAAAACATTGTCTGAACTATCAATGCACGTACGCTGGCATCAGAAGCATCCATTGAAGACCTGATGGTGCAAGTGCAGAAGATCAAGTATGACATCATTGGCCTGACCAAAACGAGAAGACATCAATCACATCACGCCATTTTCGACACTGGAGAAGAATTGTTCCTCGGAACATGCGACAACAGAGGCGTCATTCGAATGCCTAACAATCCGAATCAGACGATTATGCTTGAATAGATGTGCTCACTGCCTGCAGTATCTATCTTCATCGTCTATGCACCAACATCCAACTACGATGAAGAAGAAATTGAGAGGTTCTACATGGAACTGGAGACGTTACATAAAGAAGACCACACCTCTACAAGATCATTGTTGGTGATTTTAGTGCCAAGATAGGTCCAAGAAGGTCGCCTGAAGAACTCTACATTGGGACCCATGGCCCAGAATGGAGCAATCAGGGTGAGAGACTGTCTGAATTCATCATGTCAACCAAGACCATCCATGGTAACTCACAGTTCCAGAAGACCCAAAATAAACGCTGGACATGGGAATCTCATGGTGGACAGATCCACAATAAAATTGACCACATCATATTCAATTGAAGGTTTTGCCTGACCGATGTCGCTTCTGTCCCAAAATTCCAAACGGGATCGGACCACCATCTCATTCATGCAAAATTCTACTTCACAGAGCAGGGAGAAAGGTCTGCAAAATTTAAGTCTAAGATGGCAACTCCCAGAATGACCACCAACTGGGAGCTCTTTGGCACTATTGCAGCAATGTGGGAAGATGCTGTCATTGACAACATTGACGAGGAATACAATCGACTGGTCCAGCACCTCCATGACTGTGTGAAGAATGCAAAGAGTGAGAAAGCCACAAACAGACGCCTGTCTTCGGAAATTCTCAAGATCATTCGTCAACGTGGTTTGTTGTGAACCTCAGGCAACCACAAGCTAACATCCGAGCTTGCAAAGCTGTGCATAAATTTGATAAAGAAAGACCTCAAAGCTTTTGGACCCGGCTGTGGAAGGAGCATGATGGAGGGGCCCGAGGGAGCGCCCTCGGACTCCAAGCAGCCCACTGAACTAATTCCGGCATGGGACCAGAGACCCCACGGCGTGCTGAAGCTGTGGGACCCGGGCATCCCCCAATTCTTTTAACCTGTCTCTCTCTCAACTCCTCCCTCCTGAGCACAGCGCAGGGGCCGCGGTTTTCCTGAGCGCAAAACGGAGACGCCGAGCCTCTCTCTAGGTTTCTCCATCTTATGAGCACCATAAAAGGGTAAAAGTTTGTAGTGATGTTATTTCTGGTTGTACTTTCCCTGGACTTTATACAGAAACCCAAAACCGCGCGGCCGCTGCTGCGGCCGCGCGACTTAATGTCATCTTAGTATGAGCAATATGTAATGGTTCCTTTCTAATGGGGCGGACTTTTGTGGGAGATCCTAATATTAAGTCTGTTGCTGAAATATTGAAGGCAATCAAAGTGGTAGCCATCTCACTAGACTGAACTAAGCTATATCCCCACGCCGGCTGAGAAGAAATTTTCTTCTTTCTCGGGAAGAAACGCGGTGTGTCATCAACTACAGTGTGATGTCCATTAAGCAAACAGACCTGGTGGCGTGGGAATGGGATATAAGGGGAAAAATTATGTACAAGGAACAGCGGGACGCTGGTGGAATCGCGAGCCGGAGCCGATACCAGCGCAAGACCTTCGGTTCCAGAGACTGCTTGCAGATACTCTACAAGTCTATCAACTAAGCCAGAGCCCCACGCCTGCTGATGACGGGAAATAACCATCCTTTTCGGTTTTTTTTCCCTTGTCAGGCAGCGTGGAGATTACTAAAACAGGCGTGAACTCGGTGGCGCGGGGCAAGGGGGAAAAAGAAAAACTATGTAACAAACAGCGGGACTTAATATCTCTATATTCTTAGCAATGGAGAACTATCAAATGCCTCCTTGGCAATAGGACTGCTTTTCTTTTTTGGGGGAAACCCCAACAACGGTAGTGAGTTGTGTGTTGAAACATGGAATGTAATCGAAATAAGGTGTAAACGAAGTGAAACATATCATGTGCAAGGGTTGGGACTGGGGAGGTGGGAGGGGGCGGCAGGTATACTGGGGGGGTTGGTGATGGAAGATGGGCACTGGTGAAGTGAAGGGTGTTTGAGAACTGTATAACCGACATAATCCTGAGAACTATGTAACCCTCCACATGGTGATTCAATAAAATTAAAAAAAAAAAAAAAGAAAGACCTCAAAGAGATAAGAGCAGCAGTGTTTGCTGATGCAGCAGAAGCCGGGAAAAGTATTCGCAATGTTTGCCTGTCCTTCACCAAATACAAGACCAAGATGACTGCCCTCTGATGTCCTGATGGATCGATCACATCTTACAGAAAGACAATGGAGAGCATTATTCATGACTTCTACTTGGATCTCTTTGACAGCCATATACACCTGCCCACATAACAAATTCTGAAGGATGGATATGTCGTTCCCAATGTCCTCCCTTCCAAAATGCAACACGCCATTTCTTTGGTAAAGACTCGAACAACACCTGGTCCGGACAAGGTCAGACCTGAACACCTGAAGAATCTGCCGCCAGTACTCATCAATACACTGGTTCGGCTCTTTACACGATACGTGTCTGAATGCCAGCTTCCGTCCCAGTGGAAAACCAGTAGGACCATTCTGTTGTACAAGAAGGGAGACAACCACGACATCGGCAACTATTGCCCAATCTGCCTGCTGTCTGTCGTCTACAAGTTGTTCACCCGTGTCATCATCCTGAATAGAATAGGCAGAACACTAGACGAAGTTCAACCATGTGAGCAAGCCAGGGTCCTAACGGGATTCAGCATGATAGACCATATCCACACAGTGACCAAACTCATTGAAGTTTCACGAGAATTCAAGATGCCGCTCTGTCTAACGTTCATCGACTTAAAGAAGGCCTTCGATTTTGTTGAGACTGAAGCGGTCATCAAAGTCCTGGCCAAACAGGGTGTTCAATCTCAGTATATCAAAATCCTCCATGAGCTGTATTGTGGATTCACCACCAGGTTCTGACCATTCTACAAGGAAGTGATCATTGATGTAAAGAGAAGGGTGTGGCAGGGTGATACCATTTCACGGAAACTCTCCAGTGCCACCCTGGAGAATATCATGTGACGACTGGAATGGGAAGGAATGGTAGTGAAGGTAGACGGTCAGTAATTACACCACCTCTGATTTGCTGATGACATCATTCTCATAATGCCAAACATTAGCCAAGAAGCACAAATGCTGGCTGACTTCGACCACGAGTATGGAAAGTTTGGATTGCAGCTGAATCTCAACAAGACGATGCTCATGAAAAAGAACTTGTCCCTGAAGCTTGATTTGCTCTCAATGGAATGAATATCTCCGAATGCAGCAGCTATGTGTACCTGGGTCAAAAAAATCAACATGAGGAATGACTTGGCGCCAGAACTGCGCAGAAGGATGAGAACAGTTAGAATGCCTTCAAGACCTCTGAAGAAGTGATTAAAGGACAAAGAACCTCCGACTCTGGGCACATCTTTTCCATTCCACAGTTCTTCCTGCACTAACATATGCTTCAGAGACCTGGGCCCTATGCAAACAGGATGAGAACACCATTTGGGTATCCCAAAGAGGAATTAAAAGAGCTATGCTAGGAATATCACATCTCACTCAAGTGAGAGAAGGAATCTGGAGTTCTGACCTCCATCAACAGTCAAGAATCAGGGACGCTGTCTCATTTGCCAAGGCATCCAAAATCAGATGGGTTGGTCATGTAATTCGATTCAGAGATGACCACTGGACTAGAGCTGTTACTGACTGGATTCCATGCGATGTCAGAAGACCTTGTGGCCACCCACCAACTAGATGGTCATATTTCTTCATCAAATTCCTGAATGAATGGTTTGAGGCTCTTCCTGTTAATGGAGCAAGTGGATATCATTGGGGTGCACTAGCACACAGCAGGGACAAATAGCAACATTACTGGTGCCCGCTCGAGCAAATTGAACATCAACGGGATGACAAGTGATACAATTGATGGTCCTTATATTTCTTTTAGTAATGATTTGTAGTTTTCTTTTTCCATTGTCTTATTTTTGTTGGAGGCCAAACTTGGAAATTATCAATAATTATTCCTGGCTCTGTACTTGTGAGGTTCATGGTGGTGCATCGCAAACCTTATGGGATGCCAGGGATCAAACCCATATCAACTTCCTGCAAGACAAGTGCCTTACTTTTTGTACCATCTCTGCTGCCTACAGTTCTCTTTATTTATGTTTTTTCATCTTTTGTTAAAATAATTCTTAGGTACTTTATCTTTTTGAGGTGAAACTTTGAATGGGATATATTCTTTTTTAAATTTTCTTTCTTCTATTTTATTTTTACACACATATATATGTATATATGTATATACCATATATTTATACATGGTGTTTTCACATCCTAATACACTATTACATGAGTTTATTATTCCTAGGTGCTATTTCTGTAGTCTTTAATGTTTACCAGGTAGAGTATAATGCCATCTGCAAAATTATAATCTTTTCCAATCTAGGTGCCCCTAAGGTCCCTTTTATGCTTAATTATTATCATGAGGATTTCCAATACTATAATGATTAATAGTGGTGAGAATTAAAAACCTTGTCGTCTGCCTTATCTTAGTAGGAATACTTTCAGTTTTTCACCATTGATGATGGTATAAGCTTTGGGTTTGTAGTAAATGTCTTTAGCTCTATTGAGGAAAATTCCTTTTATTCTCATTTTATTGAGTTTTCCTTTTTAAATCATGAATGGGTGTTGGAACTCATCAAATAGTTTCTTTGCATTTGCTGATATCACTTTTTTTATTATTGGATTGTGTTGTTTGGTCTATTTTGAACCATCCTGTTTCCCTGGGATAAATTCTATTTTTTTATGGTGTATGATATTTCAATGTGCTGTTAAATTCAGTTTTTTAATATTTTATTAAAGAACTTCTTGTCCATTTTTATCAGGGATATGTCTATAGTTTTCTTTCCTACTGATACATCTGTATTTGTTATTAACATAATGTTTATTTCATATTAACTAGTAAAGTTCCTTTTTCTTCAGCTTTATGAAAGCCTCAAAGGGATTGGAGTAGGTCATCTTAATTATCTAAAGAACTTGCTAGTAAACCTATCTTGCTCTGGGATGTTGTTTGAAGGGAGATTTTTTTAAAAAAAAATTATTTTAATGAATCATCGTGAGATACATGTGCAGACTTACAGACTTTCATGATTGCATTTCAGTCAAACAATGTTCAAGTACCCATCCCTCCACCAGTGCCCATTCCCCACCCCCAATATTCTCAGTATCCCTCCCCCTACCCCCACCCCTTCCCACCTCCTGCCTCTGTGGCAGGCACAATCCCTCTTACTTTCTCTGTTCTTTTGGATGTTATTGTTTGCAATACAGGTAACAAGTGGTCAACATGTTTGGTTCATAATCTACTTTCAACATGCATCTACTATTTTTTTTTTAAATTTAATTTTATTATATTGAATCACCGTGAAAAAAATACAAAGCCTTCAGGTTTAAATCTCAGTCATATAATGATTGAACCCCCATCCCTTCACCAGTGCACATGTTCCACCACTAAGAACCCCAATATACCCCCCTCCCACCCAGTCCCCACCTAAGTAGCTAATCATCTTCATTTTATTCTCTCTATACTTTGAATACATTCAATATTTCAATAGAGAACTCACTATTATTGTTTGGAATTTTCCCCAACAATCAGGCCTGCTGAAAAGGCATCATTTAATAATTTCTTTTCATTGCTGAGAATGAAGTCTCTATGAACTCAGTTTTGAATTTCTGATATTTTAGTTCAGTTCATAGTCTAGAAGCATTTCTGTAAGAAGCCGCTCTGGGTTCCAAAATGGGTTAGAAGACCTCTTGGATCATAGTCTTTAGGAGCAGAGGGTCTGTTTCTCAAGCAGCAGCTCTGGATCTTATCTGGGCCGAGGGTGTGCTGCTAATGCCCCCATCCCATGATCGCCTATAAACCGCAATATTGCAAAGTTCATACTTCTGGGTGGAAGTCTTAGGGGGTGGCTCTCACCATGTAGATGATGCCGCCGCTGCCATTTTCTGCGCAGAAAAACAGGGTGGAGAGGGAAAATCCCTCCCTGGGTGGCACATAGTCGTAGTACAGCTCACAGTCTAGCTGCATTTCTGTAAGAAGCTGCTCTGGGTGCCAAAATGGTGCATCTACTATCTTGAGCGATCTTTCAGCCATCATATATTTAGTGCTCCTCTCTCCACCCCACCTACCTTTTCCCCTAGCACGTGAGATTGGCTATCAAGCTGTGGGGCAGTCCTCCTGACCCTTATTTTAACTGTATTTAGTGTTAGTCTCCTATTATGTTACTTTATATTTGAAGGGAGACCTTTGATTTCCATTTCAGTTCCCCTGTTAGTAATTGGTCTAATTCATGTCTTCTATTTCTTACTGTTTCTTCCTTGGAAAGATATAAAGGTCAAAAAATATATTCATGTATTCTAGGTACTTCAGGTTCACAACATATTTTTTTCATAGTAATTTCTGGTGATTCGTTTAATTCTGTGATTATCTGTTGTATTGTCTCCCTTATTCTGATTAATTTCATTAGTGTTTTCTTTTTTTCTATGTCTTTCTTTGTGAGTCTTATCGTTCATCAATTTTATTTATTCTTTCAATTTCAATGATTTGTCAATTTTTATTCTTTCAGTTTTCAGTAGTTCATTAATCTTGTTTGTTCTTTAACATTTTAATAGATTATCAATATTGTTTATTTTTTCAGTTTATAGTCTGCCATAAGTTGACTTTAGGATGACCTTAATACTACTCACTACTTTTGGACTAGTCTTTTTAAAAATATTTTTTTTCCAAATTTGATTTTATTAAAGCACTGTGAGTTACAAAGTTATTCATAGTAGTGTTTTTGACATACAGGGTTCCATCTTTGATCCCAGCACCAATGTCAACTTCCTCCACCCTCAAAACACAGCAGATAGAAACAGCTTAAGAGCCCACCAAGATCAGTGAATGAAGATATAATGCTGGAAGCCTCTAGTGGTACCAGCAAGATACCAAAATAATAACATTAGAGACACCACAATAAGAATTAAGCTCAAAGAAGCAACACGGTGTTATAGCAAGGTACAAGAAAGTATGAGAGTGGAAATTAGAAAACTTGTCAAAAGTAACAGAACTGAAGAGAATAAGGAAGAAGAAATAAAATAAGTGGAAGGCCTCAGAAGCAGAATAACAACAGTGGAAAAAAAATGGTGATATCTAAGATGATATGCAGGAGAACTTTAGGGACTAAAAAGGGCCTGAAACTGTAGTGCAGCAGAGAAAGAGTATTTATTTAGCATGTGGCTGCATGTTAGTACAGGGATTAAAGTCTTTCACTTGCTTAGATGTACCAAGGAGTGACACTGTGATTCTTGGTCCGAGAGGGCAGAATGTGTGGAATTTCTCAGTTCAATACTATAGTCAGGGGTACACCAGACAGCGCTCATGGACCTTCAGAGTCACACCTTGTAATGTTGTGGGACCTTCAGGATTACACCTCGCAGTGAGTCAGGTAGGGTTCTTGTGGTACTGAGCTTCTATTTCAGTTCAGACACTTAAAAAGACATGCACCCTATGGGGCTGGAACAATAGCACAGTGGGTAGGGCATTTGCCTTGCATGTGGCCAACCTGGGTTCAATTTCCAGCATCCCATATGGTCCCCCGAGCACCGCCAGGAGTAATTCCTGACTGTATGAGCCAGGAGTAACCCCTGTGCATCACCGGGTGTGATCCAAAAGCCAAAAAAAAAAAAAAAAGACATGTGCCCTAATCACTGTACTGTCTCACCACAATGAATTTGATTGACAATAAACAGATCAATATCAGTGGAAGACTCCCAATAGCATGTAGAAAGTTTGTTGGTAAAAGACACACTGAAAGTTTGATCAAAAGATACAGTGAAGAAGTTAAGGAGTAGATGAGATTTTAAAACATAGCTCAGTAGATAATATTTGAACAATGCATTAGCAGGACTTGGTAACAGGATGTAATAAGCCAAAACTCCAATAAGTGACCTTAAGGACAAATTACATGTTAGTAGTAAATAAGAGGAAATAGATAAAGAGGAACTTTTAAACATATATGAAATTTATACAAGCAGCAAGAAAACATTCTCTTTGGTTGCTTGAGTAGGTTTCTTGACCAGGAGTGGTCCCTCATTGCAGAGCCAGAATTAAGCCCCAAGAACTGCCAAATGTAGCTGCTAAAGGAAAAAAAGCAAAAGCAAAATGATTATGATGGTGATGATAATGATGAAGAAGCAACAGGAAAAATATAATAATAGTTGAAAAGTTCTTCAATCATTGATTGATAATCTCAGAGTTTGAAAACAAAACCAGCAAGATATATTGTAATCAAAATAAAGAGAGAGAGGAAGAGAGAGCGATTACTATAGGTAGCAAAGTCCAAATATAAAGGAACCCTGTAAGATTCACATTAGATGTACTATAAGCAAGAAGGCAATGACATAATACATCCAAACACATAGTATAGAGAATTTCTAACCAAGACCTGTCTATCCTGCCAAGTTATTAATAAGATTTTAGGAAGTGATAAACCATATTTTTATAATGTAGTAATACTGCTATTTATTCAGCCATTGACTAAGCTGATTGAATTCAGCATGAACTTCTCATCACGTTTTTTAAATTCAGAATGTTAATTTTATTTTATTATTTTATTATGATTTTCCCCTTTTATTGATTTACCATGAGATAGTTACAAAGCTTTCACATTTGAGCTTCAGTCATACAATCATCAAACACCCTTCCTTTCACCAATGCACATTTTCTGCCACCAAAATCTCCAGTATTCCCCTCATCCCAACCCCGTTCCAACCCTTCCCCTGCCTGTGTGGCAGACAATTTCCCCAATACTCTTTCTCTACTTCGGTTACATTCAATTTTTGGACACCAGTCCTACCACCACTCAAACCTGCCGAAAAGGCAATGCTAGACAATTTGTTTTGTATTTCTTGTTATAGATAGAATAAATATAATGTCCAGGAAATTCTTTGTCATTCTCTTCTGGGAACTTTAGTTTATAGTCTCTGGATCTTGGCCATTGATAAGATTACATGGTGCTGGAGCAGTTTGTGGGTGTGACTGCCAAGTTACTGGAAAACTGGGGACCTGGGGAAAGGAGGCCCAGTCCCGATTCAAGAGGCTTGGAGCTCTCAGTCACGAATAACCCCCTACTTCTGCTCTATAGGCCCTAATTGCATCTTTTGATCTATGGGTCTCTAAAATAAGGCAAATAAATGAGCTTATAAATTGAGGTAGTTTGTGGGTGTGGCTCCCACATACCTAACCTTTGGCCATTTAAATTCTTGGTAAACTTGGCCCCAAGTTGTTGGGGTCTGGCAAAAGCAGCAATTTGGGGGTATCTGGAAGTATGAAGGCACCATCAGGCTGCTGATACACTTCCCCACCACAGGTAGGTTGATAAACCATTTTTTTAACAAACAGCAGCTGAAAGCTTCAATGCCTCTACATGTACTCTGCAAGAAGAGAGTAAATAGCCTCCTATAGAAGAAAAGCAAACCCCACTTTAAGAAGAAAAAATACATGAAAGGACAAAATGAGAGTAAACAGAGTATGAAGGGGATTCAGACTCCTTGAATTTAAAAGGGAGCTTGGCTTAAAACTTCAGGTGTAAACTCACATGGTAACCTCAAAGCAAAAGTATTTAAAATAAACCTACCAGAAGGGTACAATGGAAGCAGATCATTGCATTAGCAGTAAAATGAAAGTGCAGAAAATAATGTCAAACCAAGGGAATTATAACAAACAATAAAATAATTCTTTAGGAAAATGTTAATAAACTTATTTATGTTGAAAATTTCTTTAAATGAAAATTTCTTTAAATGAATTGTAGTTTTCTATAAAAGGCAATTGGAGGCTGACAGGATCAGGAAACAAAACTTAACCTTACATTGCTTACAAGACATTTACTTGAGTTGCCATAATAAACACAAGCACAGACTAAAAGTTTAGAAAACAACCGTATAAGCAAATAGTACTCTAAAATAAAACAATGATGGATCTGGTTTTATCAGCCAAGGTAGAGATCAAACTAAATAACTTAATAAGAGTGAGGGATGTACATTAAAATAGGTGAAGAAGTACTTTGATCTTATTAAAAGATATGGACCACATTCATAATAAAATTATGAATAAACCTGAGGAGATATATTAACATTGTCAACACAGTACCAGTAGGAGATTACACACTCACATCCATCAGTGTACAAATAAATCAAACAGAAAATCAGTACAAAATCCAGAGACCTAAATGAGGATTTGGAAGACGTAGGATTAATAGGTCCTCCACTCCTCAAAGTCAGTATTTCTTCTGTGCTTGTTCTCAAGATCCGACCACAGACCTTTGCCAAAAAACTCATGAAAGTGAAACAAGTCTCTTTCTAGACCATAATGTCATAAAGATATAGATTTACTGTAAATAGGAAGTTTGGGTGTGGGGTGGTGAACTAGCTGAATGGACTGGAGTGAATACTTTGCATGCAGGAGGTGCACATTTGAAACCAAGCATTGTATTATCTCCGAAGCATAACTACAATTGCCTCCCGGACATTGAACTGGGCTTACTCTTTGAGCACCATTAGATTTCTTCTATAAATAACCAAACACACAAAAAAATAAATATGGAAAAAATCTTGGAAAAAGCTCTAGGATTACTATATTTGTGCCAATCTTCCCAATTATAAGATTCTATGTGGTTTATTATGGTATTATTTCATAGCACTTATCACAAGAGTTCAGCATGTTTTAAATGCTCAATACTGTTATTTTTTGAGCTCAAATATGCCTGTATAAATTCAGAAAAGAAAACTTCTAATTTGAAGAGACACTTATTCTGACCTATTCCTATATCAAAGGCTGTCAAATCATAAATGATACCTATTTTATGACCTAGATAGAATATCTTTAGTAGGAAGTGATAAACTGTGTGGTGTATTTGGGGCATCTTCTTTCTGATGACCTCTTAACCAACACTGAGTTGATCACACTTCCAGTTCATAAACACAGTTGCCCTTAGGCTGTGTTTGAGAGGCAAAGGGCTTTCATTTGAAATGAAGCTGATATTATTGATTTTTCTTCCACACATAGTGGGGGTGCAATAACCCAGACCTTACATTTATTAACTTGACTAGTCATAAGTAGAAGTTGAACTTCAGAAAGTTTAGGGCTTCCATTGAGTTTTCTATGCTCACGTCTGAATGCTTATTGGGAATATAATTGTGTTAGGGAAAACACTGATGATCTTTGCCTTTTTCCTGAACTCTTTCATCTGTGGTATTTGCTTTCCTTCCTTTCAGTTTTTATGTAAACCTAGCACTATATCATTCATAAACTCCTTTTCTATACTATTTATTTCTATTATAAATTTTAGACCAATTAATTCCAGTGAACTCTAAAACTGAAATGTTTTCTTATTGTGGAAGGCTGAGAAATATTATTTTAATAGTCTTCAATATATAGCATGATGTATTAGAAAAAAACATGAATTTGATGCCAAATATCTCAGTTTGAAACAGGTTTAGCCACTTACAGTATAAATATGGCTAAATGACTTATAATTTTATCTTTTGTTTGCTTATTTGCCAAATGGAAATAAAAATGATCTAATTCATAGCTTACTAGTTTTAAATAACAAAATACGTGAAATTTTTAAAACCAACCTAGGATAAATTTGATGCCAAAAGAAATACCAGTTTCTCCTTTCCTTTACTATCAATTTATCTATTAGTCAGTGATTGAGCTGAGACTATCTAATGACTCTTATTCTTCTCTCCCAGACTTCCAAATAAACCAAAGCAACAAAGAGCCATATCTGTGTTGGATTTATTTTATACTTTCCAAAGCATTTATCAATCCTCAACCCATATATGCTTAATGTGATTTATAAAATAAACTTCATGTTGTGAATCCTTTGCTGTTACAGAAACTTTTATGACAAATAGATCATGTAAGCCTTGATTTTGTCTAGTATAAATCCTGTAATCCCATCCATATTATCACAAAAGACAGGTTTCATATATTTTTTATGATTGAGTTGTATTCCATTGTGCATATATACAACATCAATTTTATCCTTTGATTTGTTATTGGGCACTAGGTTAGTTTTTCATATCTTTGCTATTGTGAATAGTGCAAGGCTGCAATTTTCAGACCCAGGTTTATATTGTCTCTCCTCCCCCTAGCACACAAGGGGTTGTCTGGGAACCCTCCTGTAAATGATATAATCTGGTATACATTTTTAAAAGATTTCTGACATAATATGAGACTAACACCGAAGGTCAGTAGAGACAAGGGCCAGGAAGATTGCTCCACAAATAAAAATATGCCTCATATGGACCTATTCAGGTTGAAAGATGCGTGCCGAAAGTAGTTATAGACCGAACATGATGGCCACTCAATACCTCTATTGCAAACTACAACACACAAAAGGACAGAGAACAAAAGGGAATGCCCTGCCGCAAAGGCAAGGTGGGGTGGTGGGGGATGGGGTAGGGGTGGTGGGAGGGATAATGGGAACATTGGTGGAGGAGAATGGACACTGGTGGAGGAATGGGTAAACGAGCACTGCATGACTGAAATGCAAACACAAAAGCTCATAAGTTTGTAACTGTACCTCAAGGTGATTCACTAATAAAAATTTAAAAAAATAATAAAATAAAAAATTATTATAAAATTTAAGAAAAATCTGTCTCATTAGATGGGGGACAAAGCAGCTGGGATAGAAAAGGGATCACTAAGTCAATTATATTTGCAGGGATAGCTCAGGATGGGAGGTGTGTCCCAAAAGTAGATAAAGGACCAAATATTATGGTCCCTCAGTATCTGCATTAGAAATCATAATGTTCAAAAGTGAGAGAAAGAAGAAAATTGTCTGCCATAGAGGCAGCGGGTGGGGTCAGGTGGGGGTGGCAGGAGGAATTCTGTGGACATTGGTGGTAGAAAGTGTACACTGGTTGAGGGATGGGTCTTCGATCATTTTATGATTGAAACTCAATCATGAAAGCTTTGTCACTATCTCACGGTGATTGAATTAAAAAGAAGTAAATAAATAAATAAATAAATAAATAAATAAATAAATAAATAAATAAATAAATAGAAAGATATCTGGGTGCTGTATAGAGAGTGGATAATATATACTTGAGCTGGCATCACAGTTTCCAAGAGCTTGCTGTAAAATTTTTAGGACTTTCATAAGCCTTTTTTTTAACAAGAGTATACCTGATGTTGGCCTCACTAAGAGAGTACCAGGGATATCGGCAAGTGTTACAAATCAACATGGAAATATATAGATGTATGCTGTATGCTGACTGGGATTTTCTTTAAGATAGTGATACCAGTGGACATGAAGAAAAGTTGTGGAGATGAAGAATAACCATCAGGAAAGATTGAACAATAATAAATGGGGTGCCACTTACCATGTGGGGATAACTAGATGAGGAGCAGAATATTTTGATGAGGTCAATACAGTGGTTCAATTTGGGTTATGTTTAGTTTATAATGCTAATTAAATATGAATTCATAATTTTAAGAGAAATAAACTGGGAGTTTGTGGGTGATTAGAATGTGATTGTAAAGGGAAACAGGGCTTCTGAGCTCATGGTAATTCTCATTGTGACTTTTTTCATAATAATTCATTAAACTATATTTTAATATTTTTACATATTTTTGTGTATACTATTTATAATATAAAACGTTGAAAAAGTAAAGAAATGGATATAATTTCTAGATGAAAACATAGGTCAATATATTCATTATTGTGTAAAGAGGAAGGTACAAAATGAAAAATTTGTAAGAAAATCTATATGCTTACATATAAAAATGAGATATCTTACTATAGCAGAAATATCACAATTAGAAAATCCTTATAGGCAGAAAGTCAAATTTTTATGGTCGTTTCCCATAGAGCTTTTATTTTTTTTTTATTTTTTTTAAATTTATTTATTTTTAATTAGAGAATCACCGTGAGGGTACAGTTACAGATTTATACACTTTTGTGCTTATACTTCCCTCATACAAAGTTCGGGAACCCATCCCTTCACCAGTGCCCATTCTCCACCACCCGTAAACCCAGTGTCCCTCCCACCCTCCCCAATCCCATCTCCCCCCCACCCCACCCTGCCACTGTGGCAAGGCATTCCCTTCTGTTTTCTCTCTCTAATTAGCTGTTGTGGTTTGCAATAAAGGTGTTGAGTGGCCGCTGTGCTCAGTCTCTAGCCCTCATTCAGCCCGCAACTCCCTTCCCCCACATGGCCTTCGATTACAATGTAGTTGGTGATCGCTTCTCTGAGTTGACCTTTCCCCGGAACGTGAGGCCAGCCTCGAAGCCATGGAGTCAACCTCCTGGTACTTATTTCTACAGTTCTTGGGTGTTAGTCTCCCACTCTGTTATTCTATATACCATAGATGAGTGCAATCTTTCTATGTCTGTCTCTCTCTTTCTGACTCATTTCACTCAGCATGAAACTTTTCATGCCCATCCACTTAACTACAAAATTCTTGACCTCCTTTTTTCTAACAGCTGCATAGTATTCCATTGTATAGATGTACCAAAGTTTCCTCAACCAGTCATCCGTTCTGGGGCATTCGGGTTTTTTCCAGATTCTGGCTATTGTAAACAGTGCTGCGATGAACATACATGTGCAGATGTTGTTTCGATTGTACTTTTTTGCCTCTCTGGGATATATTCCCAGCAGTGGTATTGCTGGGTCAAATCCCATAGAGCTTTTAGAAATCACTTTAAAAATGCTATTAACCCTATAAAAGTAAACACCAGAAAATTATCTAAACTGACAGCTCATAAAAAATGGTAGTGCTAAATGGCTAATATGAAAAAATACTCAATCTCATTCAAAATTTTTTAAAATTCTAATGTATCTCAAGTTCTAATTTAATACACTAATAAAACTAGAAGTTTGATTTTGTTAGCAACATCCAACTTACCAAGAATATGAGAAGTCAGCTCGCATGTTATAGAAGGGAACTTATAAGATCATTATTGAGCAATATATATACATCCATAATAGTCAAACACATTTAAAACTGGTGTGAATGAATGAATATATGCATATGTATGGACTGGAGCAATAGCACAGTGGGTAGGGCATTTGCCTTGCATGCAGCTGACCCGGATTCCATTCTTCCATCCCTCTCAGAGAGCCCTACAAGCTACTAGGAGTATCTCGCCTGCATGGCAGAGCCTGGCAAGCTACCCATGGTGTATTCAATATGCCAAAAACAGTAACAACAAGTCTTACAATGGAGACGTTACTGGAGCCCACTGGAGCAAATCGATGAGCAACGGGATGACAGTGATATAGTGCATATATATGTGTATATATATACATATATATATATCCTGAATGCTCATCTCCTGTGAAACCCAAACGGCAGCACTCAATTATTCCATTGTTGCACTCCATCAGCATAATTAAAATCATTACTATAGAATTTGAGATATTTTACCATATTTAATTTGTCACACAAAGTCAGACTTAAAATGATGTCATAAATAAGTGATTATATAAATATAAAGTTATTATATTCAGCAACTATCAAAAGTGGACATTTTCAAAAATGAATGAGCATTTGGTTCTTGCTGAAACCATGAATAACTACTAAAGTATCTCTAAGTAAATTTAGCAAGTGTGCACAGCACAGATGTTTAAGGAATGGGATTGCAACTATAAATAATTAATAATTGAGGATTAAAGTTAAATGTTTTTGTTTATTTTGGGGCCATATCTGGTGGTGCCCCTGGCTTTGCACTCATAGATTACTCCTGGTGGGAATCAGAGGGCCACATGGGTTCCAGGGATAGAACTTGGGTTGGCCACGTGCAAGACAAATGCCCTACCGGCTTTATTTTTGCTACTGCCTTTGGAATTATAAAAATGATGGGTGAACTCACACACACACACACACACACACACTATCTCACACACACACAGACATAATGAGAAAGCATCCCTCACAGGACAGTTAGAGAGAGAAAGTAATTGATTTGGAACCCTGGATACTGCACTTTGAAACCCTGGGCTGATTTGAGATAGAGCACATAACTTCCCATCAGCTGCTCCTAGAAATTGACTAAGCACTGTAAAATTACTACAGGAAGTACTTCCCTAGACACAAAGAACTCTTTTGATGCACAACATTTTATTCAGGACTCTAAACTGATTTTGTCATAATTTTCATAAAACTGCCACAAATTATATTGTTTTTATTCAACTTTTTTTCTTCTTTCCTTCCCTCATTTAAGGTCAGAATGGCATCATTATTTGACTACTCTTCGAACTCCTCATAAGCCTCTCCCTATTTTCTGTCACTTATTTTTCCCCTTTGAAATAATTTGCAACATTACTATAGCAGCTCTTGGAGCACACAGACTAAGAATTTTCCCTAGTCAACTATAGGTAAGAGTAGAAAAAGGATTTTTAACTTTCATTTTCTATTTTATTGTTTCAAACTCCAATTATACATATGTAAAACTTACCATTGCTAACATGAAAGCATGGATCATAGAGTAGAGATTAGTAGCTTTACTTGCACATCTTAATATTCCCCTTTTCATAAAATTATAATGATTCTATTATACTTATCCCTTTCCCACAACTTTTTTTGAAGGAATATCCTTTTCCTGTCTTTGATATTAAGTTCCAGGTAGTGCCTAGAACTTAAAATATATTAACTAATCCATAGATTAATGAACATCCATGCAGAAACAAAACAAAGCAATCTATAAGCGTGATTTCAACTAGATAGACAAATACTATAGCCTTTATAGCATGCTACTTTAAGCAATAAAATTTTGTATAAAGGATACAAATTTCAGCTTCAACCATAGATCTAATAGTAAGTTGGTTTACGTTCCTTTTGGTCATACACTGGAAGTTACTGGATAAAGATTCTTAGACAATAGTCCATGAATGAGAGAACCTCTGTGAAAATCTAGGAACAAAAACTTTATAGTTTCAGCACATTGTTTGAGGTAAAATAAAAACAAAGTAAAACAAGACAAGAAATATGGATGCATCTTATAATGTAAGGATACAAGATAATTTTATTTGCATCAATGCTTCTCCAAGATGCTGAGCTCAGTACCAAGAAAGCTTTCTTAGTCTGTAAGTTTTACTTTCAGGAAAATTAGAACATAGGAACAAGAGCCTGGGATCCCAGCTGCATGGCGTGTTGCCAAAGATGCTCATTTTGACACAGCAGATCCTGCCCAGCTTCTGGGCTGACAATCTGTAAGATTAGCATGCTGATCACAAGAAGCCTTTAGTGTTATATTTCTTTTGTTTATCAACTATTTGAAAGCGTATGTTGTTATATTTTTGCAGGTTATAGTAGTCACAGAAGCAAGAACCTCTATGTTTGGGACAGTTTTTACGGAGCTGTTGCTTGGCCACTTGCCGCTAGCTGATAAATAACGTGTTTTGTGTATTTATATGTGCATATGTGAATATAGGGGGTCTCTTTCTCTCTTTTTGTCTGTCTGTCTGTCTGTCATAGCTTTTTGTCTCTGTGTATGTGTGCAAGGAAATCTACTCATCTAAAGAAACTTATGTTATATGCTGCTTCTGTTTTTCTTGTCATCATTTAGCGTCACTTTGGATATGGATCAGTTAAAGCTTAGGAAGTCCTTTGGAATGATCAAAGTGTGATGGTGGCCCAAGAACATAAGACTAGAGAGCTAGCATGCCAATAGGTGCTTATGTACTTTCACAAGCACAATAATAACTGTGGTCAAATTTTCTTGTCTGGTAGTGATTCATCAAAGTTAAAAAGAAATTAGTCTTCCACATGGTTTCACCAAGCTATTCAGCAAGCTTCACTATCCTTCACTATCCTGGACTCACACTTCTAATGCCATAACTCTTCGTTAAATCATCAAAGAAATGGTCAAAGTAAGGAGATATCAAATTGATTTACTTTGTGATTGGAAGGAATTTATTTTTTTTCTGGGTCACGGTGGTAGGATTTTGTTATTCTTTTTTTAACCCTTAGAAAAACCCTTAAAAATCCTCAAATTTATTCTTAATTACTGTGTTGTCTCCACACAGATTATGCTTGAACACTGTTTTGATATTTCTTGTCATTCTGTTGCTTTGTGTATCATCAAAGTAGTGGAGCCACAAAGATGGCCTGAGAGGTTTGACAGAACTTGTGGCAAATGGACATTATCCTCTGGGCTTGCTGCCAAATTTTCTTTTTTATCAATTATTCTAAAATCCTGGGGAAATGAAGTGCTTTTTCACACATTGATAAATCTTAAGAAAAAATCTTCAATAAAGGGATAAGGAAAATTCTCTATGAAATATAGTAAGTAAACTTTCTTCAACAATTATACTGAGAAACTGATCACTCACATGTAAAATAGTACAGTCAGACCCTATTCTAATACCATGTATGGAATTCAAATAAAAATGGATTAAAGATGTAAATATCATAAGTGATTCTATAATTTAAACTGAGAAAAACAGAAGTAAAATACTTCATGACACGGAATCTAGAAGTATTGTCAATGATTCAATGCTGTTGACCAAACACAGGAAGCTAAGATAGATAATTGGCACTAAATCAAGCTAAGAACTTTCTACACGTCAAAATTAACAGTGACAAGAATTAAAAAGGACACCCCACAGTATAGGAGAGAATATTTTCCCCCAATTTATCTAATAAAAGGATTCAAGATATACAAAGCATCTGTAGAACGTAACAAAAATAATTACTAGTGTTGGCATGGGGAAAAAAGAAACCCTCATCCACTACTGATGTAGTGGAATGTAGACTGATCTGGTCCTTTTGAAAAACAATATGGGTAACCTCAAAACTAGAAATCAATTTTACAGATATTCCACATTTTGGCATCTTCCCGAAGGGTCTAAAAACTCTACTCAGAAAGGTCATCTCCACTCGTATGTTCATTGTAGCACTACTCACAATAGTCCAAATCTGGAAACAACCCAAGTGTCCAAGAACAGTTTAACAGATAAAGAAAACTATGGTACATATACACAATTCCTTATTGGAGTTCACATTCTAAAACCTCTAGTAATTTTTTTCCTTTCAATATAGCCCATGCAGTAACTAGTTTATTCTCCTCTAAATTTGTTTTAGACATAGATCTTGCAAGAAGATGATAAAGTTTAAATGAGGTCATAACGGTGGGCTCTAACCAAGCTGAAACTTATAAAAGGAAGAAAAGAAGACACAATTTTCTCTTTTCTAATTCTCTCTCCTCCCTCTTGTATTTCCACTATGGAAGAACACATAACATAACCTTGATCAGAATTCTGGTTTCTAATAATTTGAGAAA
The DNA here is from genome assembly GCF_027595985.1 of Sorex araneus. Lineage (NCBI taxonomy): Eukaryota > Metazoa > Chordata > Mammalia > Eulipotyphla > Soricidae > Sorex > Sorex araneus. The sequence goes on along the minus strand of NC_073302.1, from coordinate 87,086,786 downwards.
GTAAAAGTTTTCTGTAGAAGTCACTCAGTCTTAGATATTTTTATATGGTGTTCCAAGCTAATCAGTATAGTACAATGCAGGGAGAGTAAATTGACTATTTTCATTCACTTCAATTGAGAATGGATGAGCATTTTTAGTAACAAAGGCTACTAATCTAGGCCATCTTGCCGCACTCAGCAGTGAAGAAACCCAGCAGGCACCACAACAACAGAGAATTCTCCAGGCTCCATACCGAGCCAATATCTCCAGGATCCCTGGATGGAGTGGGTGCAGTCCCCCTGCCTTCTCCAGATGGATTCTTGGCGACCATGAGCTTCTACAAGCATGACTCCAGTATGTGGTCACAGAACTATTTCTCCACATAAACAGCCATGTGACCTTTCCTGACATACAAAGTGAGAAATGAAAAATAAATGATCTAGTGTCTGCCGCTGCCCAAAACTGGAGAGAGAGTAGTGACATGCAGGGCCTCTCGGGATGGGGGGTGGAACCAGCCTCTCTCCTCATTCTAACGAGACCCGAGTTGCCACCCAAAACAACTCCTGGCTCCTGAATGGCCATGATCCCAAAGGCACACAGACCAATCTTGGAACCGAGCAGCTTTTGGCAGAAATACATCTGGACTGAGCATTAAACTATGGCACCGTGCCACCTTGGGTGGGGAAAGTTGTTTGTTTCCTCCATCTATTCTCCCTGGCATTGCGGTGGCTGCCAACTTTTCAGAGCCTATTGGACAGCCAGGTATGAGACTGCAGTGATGTGACACAAGGCACCTCACGGGATAGGGGGTGGAACCGTCCCCTCTCCCTGCCCCAATGAGACTCTGAGTTGCCGCCCACAAAAGGCTCCTGGCTCCTGGCTCCTGAATGGCCATGATCCCAGAGACACAAAAACCAATCCCGGAACCCAGCGCCTTTTGGCAGAAATTACTCCAGACTTACTACTAAAATATCAGAAATCCAAAATGCTCTTCATATCAACAATAGAAAACAAATTATCTAATGATGCCTATTTGACAGGTCTGAATGTGGGGAGAATTCCAAATAATAATGGCTGATCTTTTGTAGAAATATTGAATGTGATCAAAGCAGAGAATGTGTGGAATGTGTGGAAATCATCTGCTGCATAGGTGGGCTACTAGTTTAGAGGAAGTACAGAAAGATTTCCAAGTACCTTAGTACATGTTGTAATATGATTAAGTAATATGTGTTAATGAGTGATAGTGTTTATTAAAGGATTAAAAATTAATTAACAAATTTAATCCTAATCTCTTAGAATTATTTTCATAGGTCTGCCAAACTGGTTCAAGCAGGATGTTACATAGGAGAATAGCTCATTTGCTTCATTCACTTTCTTTCTCTTGATCACTCTCACACATCACGTTTGTCTCTAATAACGTCATAGCTTTGAAACATACTAGCTTTTTTGATATTGAATTTTATCATACTTATTTTATTACTCTCGTAATTCTTTGTTTGGTGCCAGTATCCCTAGTTGTATTATAAACTCAATGAAATTCTTTATGTTTTGCTCAAATTCATCATCCAGAACTAGTAAAGCATATGTCAAAAAATAAATTTCCAATAAATATTTATTTCTTTAGGTTTGGGGGTCACATCCGTCAGGACTCAGGGCTTACTCATGGTACTATGTTCAAAGATTACTCCTGGAGCTTTTCAGGAGTAGGTGGTACATAAAATTGAACTCAGGTCAGAAATGTGGAAGATAAGCATGTAAAAAGTGTTTTTAAACCCTCATTTCCCTTCTTTCCTCAAGTTCAGGTGTGATGATTTAGACAGCTATAATTTAACTATCCAAAGTTCAGTCCTAGAAAGTGAATTTGGTCAGGCAAATCATTAACTTGAACAAAGAGGTTAACAGTAAATGGATCCAACCCTGCCTGGCGCTGTCTTATTCTATATCCCTAGGAATATATACTAGTTAAAATCAAGCACTTTCTGAAATTCTTTGGACTAGCAATGCAGTTATATTATGTTAATACATTCATGTAATTAAAGTTACTATTTAGGAATACATCTCGATTATTAACTGTTTTGAGTATGGGTTGTGACAGAGTCTGAGAGTACTTAATGACCGCATCCTAATCCAGTGTTTCCCAAAGTAGGGGATACCCTCCCTCAATGGGTAACTTGAGAGCTATCCAATTGGTAATAGTAGCCTCAGTTATAATTGGGGAGTAGTTTCTGTTTGTTTACCTAAAAAAGAGATTTCCAGGGGGTTGTTTATTGAATTTTTAAAAATGTAGCGTTAGGTCAAATTAATTTGGGGATCTCTGTTCTAATCTAGAGACTATATCTGCACATAGATTACCAAGGATAGACAGAGAAATGTGCCTGTGGGCATCTTGAGAATCTTTCTATTTAAAAAACAAAGTAAAACAACAAAATACTACTGTTTATTTAGTTTTTACAGGTTATCTCTTTTCTTCCTCTCTTTGATTAGCATGGACTGTTACTGTGTCAGAGGAAAAGAGGAAATCCTCAGAGACCTACACTTTTTTGTCATTTGTCTTCCCATGTTTCGTGGAGGCAGGGGGTCATCATATTTCTAGGCAACCTACCTTTTTCCTAACGATTTAAACTTATTGTGTTGATAGTAAATCTATGCCTTTAGTATGGAGTTCTCTGCGGGGGGGGGGGCGTTACATGCATGTGCATGCTACAGAGGGGGAAGAGAAGAGAAAGAGAGAAGGAGAGAGTGTGCATGTGTGTGCCTATGAGTTTGAGTAATGAAATAAAAGCAGCCTGGGTAACTAACAGCCTCTTTTTAGTAGACATATGACTATTATTATTGATTTTAGGAGCCACACTCAGTGGTGCTCAGAGCTCACTCCTGGCTTTGTGCAATACTCCTGGCAGGGCTCAGTGGACAAATATGGGGTGCTAGGAATCAAACCTGAGTCATTTGTGTGCAAGGCAAATGCCCTATCCACCCTATGGTGCCAGTGCTTGTGTCAGAACCCACATGTCAGACACATGTACTATCACTTGATCCACATCCTTGTCCCCTGTAAACAGTAGTTGTACTTCTGAAATTAATATTGCTCTAGCTTCCACAATGTTTGGTTGTTCCAGACTAATAACTTGTGTCAATGGGAAGAAATAACACTTTTATTTTTATTTCTGTTACTAATGCTCATTCCAAATTTACCTCACTTCTACACCATTACTTTTTTACTCAACTCAGCATGAAGACAGGAAAGTTCTTATCTACCAAGTATTGTCATAGTTCAGAATTCACATTTTGAGTTTAGGCAGTAGGTAAGAGTTTGCTCATTATTGAGCATTTTTTACTTGTGCATAGGTGATATTTTCCCTGGTTGTTCATTCAGAACTCTCCAATAACTTGACTATTCAACCAATCCAAATCCTTTCCGGCATCTTTGGACCATTCCTTTTAAGATGATTTCAAAGTAACTTTCTCTTCTACATAGAATGTATCAGGTTCATAAGAAAAACCATTATCTTCCTATCACAGCTGTATAATGCTTTTCTGAGAATTAGAGAAAGATGACCCCTCTGGAAAGAGTAGCTTACAGAACATGTAACTTGCTTTGACAAATGACCCAGGTTTTTGTTTTACACAGAAAACCCCACTTTTTTAGATAGAAAAATGTGGCCCTTGTGAATCAGAGACAATATTTATTTAATTCTTCATTTCTACCTCTTCCAACCATCTGTAAAAAGCATAGAAAATGCACAACTTCCTAGAAAAAAAGCCAGGTATAAGGCAGTATAGTTTCTTCTTCTTCCATTATCAGAGTCCTGATGGCTGGCTAGACGTAGTCAAGCACCTTTGAATTTTTGTTAGTAGGGTTATGGTGTGAGATTTTGTGTTTCCAAGACTTTAGAGACACAGGTTTTCTTAACTTCTTCTATCTGACTTACTTTGCTTTTAATGAAAAGTTGAGTCTTACTGTGAGACAGTAAGAATATGAATATGCTCTAGGAAACCCTCTCTAAAGAAACATTCACTCATAGAGACTAGAATACAAAGCCATTTGTGTTCTGAGGTAGTGTTAGGTATTACTGTTTGGAAACACCTGATTTGCAAATCAAACTCAGGTGGCCAGGTGTGTCTGAAAATAGTGGCTTCTTAGTGGTGGTTCCAAGGCTTTTGTAATTTCAGTCAAAAGCAGATTTAAAAATGTTTCTCTTTTAATATCTTTTCATATTCCTATAAAACTCCTGTTGCTGCTGGATTTTATAACTCATTTACATTTGCCAGCTCATTGTAATCCAATTCAAATATTTGAAGGCAGCTATTATGCTGTCTATATCATCTACGGTGCTTTCCATTACTTGTTCCTCAAAATTCAGAGTGGCTTTCAGACCCTTACTCATATTGATTTCCTCTTTTTGTCATATTTTATCTTTCCACAGTCCTCTAAATGTTGACCTGTAATTGAACATAGTACTCCAGATGTAGTTTGATCAGAATATAGAAAGACGATTACTTCCCATAAACCAGAAATTAAGCTTTTATTAATGCAGCCTAAGATCCTTGCCTTTTTTGCAGCCACCTTGCATTGAATTACAGAGTTGACTGCAATTCAGAGTAATATCCCATTTAAAGCAAGTGCTATTCCCTTGCCAACTGGGTAGGGTTTCCCATTGAAATGCAGCATTCAAGCCAAAATGAGGTTAATATGTGACCAGAGGTGGCATTAGACCACCAATGTACATTGTAGTCCTAAATTGGTTGACTAATAAGTGACACAAATCAACTTAAGCAAACCTGGAAGTGTCAATGACCTTGACCTTAACTACATGACAACAGGAGAAGAAATGGAGGGGGTGGTAATAAAATGTCATTCTTCAGAATTATTAATGGGTACTTTATTTTCTGGTATAGTCTATTTATATACAACTTGCTTTCTTCAATTTTTAGTGTGATATTTGTAATTCTACTATCTTTAAGGTTTTGAATAACTTATTTCTTTAAAAACTTACTCATTGTGCCCTGAACACCCCAGGCTTCCCTCCCGCCAGACTGCTGGCCAAGTGGCCGGCACGATGACCCCAAGCGCCACAGCCGTTTTGTAGTATGGCCCAGGTGTGTGACGCTCCCTCGACCCGCCTTTCCGGACCCAGCCTGCTCCTCGGACCTCAGCACCCCAGGCTTCCCTCCCATCATGACTGCCGGCGGCCAAGTGGCCGGCGCACCACCCCCAACCCCCTGACCCACTATCGGGTTGTGGGAAAGGGGCGTGGCCTAATCGTCAGGGGCGTGACCTAGGGAAGTGGGCGTGGCCTCTTTTTTAGGGTGGCCTCTGCATATCCGGAGGCAGACAGTCTCTTCAACATCGTGTCCAAGAATAACATCCTAGCTATCCATAAACAGTGGGACAATAAAACACAAGACTTCACATAAGGATTGAAGGCACATCTCAGTGGGAGGCCAGATTCGAGAAGGGAGAAATAAAAAGGAAACAACCATTGACTGAGCTTATCCACAATCCCACAATCCTTTTTCACAACAAGAAGAAACAGGGATACTGATCTTCAAAGTCCCTCTTCCATACCACCACAACAACATGAAGAAACAGCGCAAATCCCCACCACAAGCAGAGGATGATGAAAGGAGTCCAGAAACCTCAATTGGCATTTCCTACAACTTGACCTCTCTGATAAAGACTTCAGAGTTGAAATCCTCAACATGTTCAATGAACTCAATGCAAAGATTGACAACTTAAAGGAGGACCTGGCAGAAACAACGCAACAGACAGTCGACAAAATACGGGAAGAAATGAGAACAGACATAAAAAACCTACAAAAAGAAATGAAGAATTTGCTAGATGAAATCAAAAACTTTCTGGATGTGCTCAACAATAAAATGACTGCAGCGGAAGACAGAATCCGTATGCTTGAAGATGAGCTGCAAGAAGCCTACAGGCAACAACAAACCATGGCAAGAGACCTCAAAATAGCTCTAGAGATAATCAGAGTCCTAGGGGATGATTCAAGAGGAACAACATTAGAATCATTGGACTACCAGAAGGACAGGGAACCAACCCCAACGAAAAAGCCACAGACAAACAAATAATTGCTGAAAAGTTCCCAGAGCTGGACAATGCGGGCATCCAGATTCAAGGCACCCGAAGGATGCCAGCTAAAAGAGACCCTAACAGAAAAACCCCAAGACATATCATAGTTACAATGATGGAGGTCATCCAGAGACAATACTGCAAGCAGCAAGGTCCAAGAAGGAAATCGAATACAAAGGAGCACCCCTTATATTCACAGCAGATCTATCAGAGGAAACCCTCCAAGCCCGAAGGCAATGGAGGGATATAGTGAAAAAATTCAATGAAATGAATGCTTCACCAAGAATACTTTATCCGGCTAAACTCTCTTTCAAACTCGAAGAAATCATACACTACTTTGGGTATAAACAACAGCTCAGGAACTTCATAGACTAAAAACCAAACCTAAAAGAAGCACTAAGGGGGCTATTGTAAGACAAGAACAACCACTACAAGCACAGCAAACCCTTACACAAAGATGGCCCAAAATCCCATAACAATAATCTCCCTTAATGTCAATGGTCTAAATTCATGAATTAAGAGACACAGACTGGCAACATGGATTCAGAGACTGAACCCAACATTCTGCTGCCTGCAAGAAACACATTTGAATAGCAGAACAAACACAGACTCAAAGTCAAAGGAAGGAAAACAATTTTGAAAGTAAACAACTCCCTCAAGAAAGCCGGTGTTGCTTTACTAGTAACGGACAACATAGACTTCAGGTTGAAAAAGATTAGAAGGGATAGTGAAGGCCACATTTTATTAATCACGGGATACGTACATCAGGAAGAAATTACACTCCTAAACGTCTACAAACCCAATGAGGGACAAGCTAAATACCTACAAAAGCTGCTAAGAAACCTTAAGAATGATATTGTGAGCAACACAATAGTAGTTGGAGACTTCAACACCACCCTATCACCTCTGGACAGATCAAGAAGATTAAAACTCACCAAGGAAACACTGGCTTTGAAGGAAGAAATAGAAGAGAGAGGGCTAATAGATCTATTCAGAACTTTATGTCCCCCCAAAAAAGAACACACATTCTTTTCCAGTGCACTTGGAACATATTCCATAATAGACCATGCGCTGGGCCACACAGCATACCTCAACAGAATCAACAAGATAGACATTGTACCAGCTACCTTTTCAGACCATGATGCACTGAAGATAAAAGTTAATCATGGACAGATGCAGAAAACCAAATCAAACACCTGGAAATTAAATAGCTCGATGTTGAACAATGAGTGGGTCAGGAAGGAAATCAAGGAAGAAATCAAAAGGTACCTGGAAACAAATGAGAATGAAGGCACGAGTTACCAGAACCTGTGGGACACATCTAAATCTTATTAAGGGGAAAATTTATAGCTCTGCAAGCATATCTCAGAAAGGAAGAAAGGGCCCACATAAATAACTTGACTTCACAGTTCAAGTCATTAGAAAAGGACCAACAAAAGGAGCCCAAGCCAGGCAGAAGAAAAGAGATAATAAAACTCACAGCAGAAATTAACGACATGGAAACCCAAAAGACAATCCGAAAGATCAGTGAAACCAAGAGCTGGTTCTTTGAGAAAATAAACAAGATTGATACACCACTAGCAAGACTCACAAAGAAAGAGAGAGAAAACCTTTATAAGCTGAATCAGAAATGAAAAGGGGGATATCACAACAGAAACCAATGAAATTCAAAAGATCATCAGAGACTAAATTGAAAATCTGTATGCCATCAAACAAGAGAACCTAGAAGAAATGGATAAATTCCTCAACTCCTATAATCTCCGAAGTTGAACCAAGAAGATCTGGAGTACCAAAATAGTCCAGTTAACATCAAGGAAATTGAAATGGTAATAAAAAGTCTTCCCCCCCAAAAAAAAACCCAGGTCCAGACGGATTCACTAGCGACTTCTTCTAAACATTTAAAGAGGAAGTAGTGCCAAGTCCTTCACAAGCTTTTCCAGGAAAATGAAGAAACAGAAATCCTCCCAAACAGTTTCGATGAGGCGCATATCTCCCTAATACCAAAATCAAACAAAGACACCACAAGAAAAGAAAACTAAAGGCCAATATTCCTGATGAACACAGATGCGAAGATTCTCAACAAAATATTAGCAAATAGAATTCAACAACTCATCAAGAACATCATACACAACGACCAAGTGGGATTCATCCTGGGGATGCAAGGATAGTTTAATATCTGGAAATCAATCAACATAATCCATCATATCAACAAAAGAAAAGATAAAAATTATATAATCATATCAATAGATGCAGAGAAAGCATTTGACAAGATCCAGCACCCCTTTATGATGAAAACGCTCGCCAAAATGGGTATAGAAGGAACCTTCCTCAATATAGTCAAAGCCGTTTATCAGAAGCTTACAGCAAGCATCGTTCTCAATGGGGAAAAACTAAGAGCCTTCCCTCTGAGAATAGGGACAAGACAAGGATGCCCACTCTCTCCACTTCTGTTCAATATAGTACTGGAAGTACTTGCAATAACGATTAGGCAAGAAAAAGTTATTAAGGGCAGTCAGGTAGGAAAGGAAGAAATCAAGCTCTCACTACTCGAAAATGATATGATACTATACCTAGAGAACCCTAAAACCACTACCAAGAAACTCCTAGGAAAAAAAGACTCATATAGTAAAGTTGCAGGCTATAGAAATAATACCCCAAAGTCCATTGCTTTCCTATATGCAAATAATGAGAGAGAGGAAAGTGACATGAGAAAAGCAATCCCATTCACAAGTGTGCCTTGAAAAATCAACTACCTTGTAATCAGCTACACAAAGGAGGTAAAGGACTTGTATAATTTAAACTACAAAACGCTACTTCAGGAAATAAAAGAGGACACAAGGAAATGGAAAGACATCCCCTGCTCATGGGTTGGAAGAATTAATATTGTCAAGATGGCAATACTCCCCAAAGCATTGTACAAATGCAATGCGATCCCTGTAGGGATACCCTTGACATTCTTCAAAGAAATGGAGCAAGAGCTCCTGAAATTCATATGGAACAATAAGCCCCCACGAATAGCTAAAGCAATTCTTGGGAAAAAGAAAATGGGAGGAATCAACCTCCCCAACTTCCAACTCTACTCCAAAGCGGTAGTCATTAAAACAACGTGGTACTGGAACAAAGGCAGAGCTGCAGACCAATGGAACAGGGTGGAATACTCTGACACACACCCCCAAATATATGATCATCTAATCTTTGATAAGGGAGCAAGAAATGTGAAGTGGAGCAAGGAAAGCATGTTTAACAAACTGTGCTGGCAAAACTGGATGGCTACATGCAAAAATAATGGGCTTAGACCTCCATTTATCACCATGTACAAAAATCAGATCAAAATGGATTAAAGACCTCAACATCAGACCAGAATCCCTAAGGTCCATTGAAGACAAGGTCGGCAAAACCCTCCATGACATTGAAGCCAAAGGTATCTTCAAAGCTGACACGCCACTGGCCAAGCAAGTGAAAATAAAGATAAATAAATAGGACTATCTCAAACTAAGAAGCTTCTGCACCTCAAAAGAAATAGTGACCAAAATACAAAGACAATCTACAGAATGGGAAAGGATATTTACACAGTACCCATCCGATAAAGGGTTGATAACAAGGATATACAACGGACTGGTTGAACTCCACAAGAAGAAAACTGCCAACCCAATCAAAAAATGGGGTGATGAAATGAACAGAATCTTTCCCAAAGAAGAAATCCGAATGGCTGAGAGGCACATGAGAAAATGTTCAACATCACTAATCATAAGGGAGATGCAGATCAAAACAACAATGAGATATTATCTCACATCACAGAGACTGGCCCACATTCCCAAAAACAAAAACAACCGGTGTTGGCGTGGATTTGGGGAGAAAGGGGTCCTCCTTCACTGCTGGTGGGAATGCCACCGGTTGAGCCCTTTTGGAAAACAATATGGATGATTCTCAAAAACTTAGAAATTGAGCTCCCATTTGACCCAGCAATACCACTTCTGGGAATATATCCCAGAGAGGCAAAAAGGTATAGTAGAGATGACATCTGCATTTCTATGTTTATTGCTGCACTGTTTACAATAGCCACAATATGGAAAAAACCAGAGTGCCCAAAAACAGATGACTGGTTAAAAGAAAATCTGGTATATCTACACAATGGAATACTACGTAACTGTCAGAAAACATGAAGTCATGAAATTTGCATATAAGTGGATCGACATGGAAAGTATCATGCTGAGTGAAATGAGTCAGAACATAAGAGACAGACATAGAAAGATTGCACTCATATGTGGAATATAAAATAGCTGAGAGGTAGAAGCTTACAATGTTGTGATTTCTGGCAGACATTTCTCTGGACTTAGTTACTAAAGTACTAAAATACAGAAATCCAAACCCGTGCGGCTGCTAGTGTGGCCTCTCGACCTCATATCTCTTCATTCTCAGCAATGGAAAACAAATTATCAAATGCTTTCTTTTCAGCAGGTCGACTTTAGGGAGGAGAAACTCCAAGTCAGTAATAGTGAGTTTTTTGTTGAAATATTGAATGTAATCAAAGTAAAGTGAAATTAAAGTCAAATTTACCAGTTACACATGCGGGGTGGGGGGCTGGGAAGGTGGGGAGGAGGTATACTGTGATTCTTGGTGGTGGAATATGTGCACTGGTGAAGGGATGGGTGTTCGAGCATTGTATAACTGAGACTTAAACCTGAAAGCTTTGTAACTTTCCACATGGTGATTCAATAAAATAATAAATTAAAAAAATACTTACTCATTGTGGAATATTGAAAATTATTTTCAAAAGTAGAAAAACTAACTTAAGTTTTCAGAGATAATTTTAGTTAATAAATTAGTGTCAACAAAAGTTCATAAGTTTGTAACTGTATATCACAGTGATTCTCTAATAAAAATTATTTTAAATTAAAAAAATAATTTAGTGTCAATACTCTTTCATAAAAGAGTATTGACTGCTTTTGTAGAAGTCATATGGTTAACACAACTCTTAATAGTCATCTTTAATAGCCAAATATAAAATCACCAAATTTATTCAGTAATGAGCTGCTTCCCTAAACAATGCTTTGGAGACACCAGGCCACATGGCAGCAGAGTCGGTTTGTTCCTTCCAATCTCCCAGCCCCATCAGGGTCCTGGCTGTCACAACCATGAACTGTGTCCAGGCAAAATTATTATTTGTTTTCTTTTTTGGGTCACACCTGGCGGTGCACAGGAGTTACTTCTAGATCTGCACTCAGGAAATGCCCCTGGCGATGCTCAGGAGACCATATGGGATGCTGGGAATCAAACATGGGTCAGCCGAGTGAAAGGCAAACAGCCCTACCCGCTATACTATTGCTCCAGCCCCAGGCCAAATTTAAGCAGGCCACCACCCTTGGTCCAGAGACTCACAAATGAATCTCGAAATGGATTAGTTCCCTACAGAGATATCTCTGATTCCCAATAATTTACATGTTTAGAGTTCCAAGAGTGGCTGCATAACCTGTGATGATATTCATAATAAGCAATAGAAAATAAATTATCTAGAATCTGCCTGTGGCAGGCAGGCTTGTACGGTGTGGGAAAATTCTAAATAATGGTGGTAGGAAAGTATAACGTAGGTGGGATTGGTGTTGATATATTGAATGTAAAAAATTAATGTGAAAAACTTTATGAAAATAAAATTAAAAATTAAAAAACATCAATGCTTTGCAGATCATGACTAGTACTCAATATGCAAGAATTTGAAAATATTATATCCATAATATTTATGTGGTAGATAATTTTTATATGTGAGAACTTTATAAACATGCCATATTTGTAATTGTAAAGTGATTGAATATTTATAATATTGAGGGTTCAAATTGGAAAACTTTGGGCAATCTTGCAAATAGTTTTTTTAAATAATTTATTTATTTTTTAATTAGTGAGTCACAGTGAGGGTACTGTTACAGATTCATACATTTTCATGCTTGTTTTTCCCTCATGCAATGTTCGAGAGCCCATCCCTCCACCAGTGTCCAATCTCCACCACTTATGAACCCAGTATCTCTCCCACTCCCCTATCCCATCCCCCCCACCCCACTCCACCTCTGAGGCAGAGCATTCCAATTTGTTCTCTCTCTCTCCTTTTGGATGTTGTGGTTTGCAATAGGGGTATTGAGTGGCCATCATGTTCAGTCTCTAGTCTACTTTCAGCATGCATCTCCCTCCCCGCTCGGGATTTCCAATCACATTTTACTTGGTGCTCCCTTCTCTATCTGGGATGACTTTCCCCCAGCGTGTGAGGCTAGCTTCCAAGTCATGGGTATTATATACTACTATTCTTGGGCAGAGAATCTCTTGCCCGCGTGCCTGGCTGTCTTCCCTGGGGCCCCTTGGAGTGGATGGGCTCCAGCTTCCCTCCCCACCCCGAGCAGAGCTCCTGGTGGCCGAAGACCACCAGAACCTAGCTACAGCCATGGTGGAGGCCCCTCTCCACACATTCGGACAGGCCTCATGCATGAAGGTACCGGCAGAGGAACCCAGGTGCGTGTAATCCCATCAACAGCCAACATCCAGAGACTCAAAAGCCAGGTCTCAGAAGTGGCCACAGGATATCTTTAGCCTATTTCTCTCTCTGGAAGAAACTGGCAATCTTCTGAGAGTTTTCTGCCCACATGGGACAGCCTTGCAAGCTTCCCATGGTGTATTCATATGCAAAATCCAGTAACAAGCTGGATCTCATTCCCCTGACCCTGAAGAGCCCTCAGTGCAACATCGTTTAGAGGGCCGAGTCGAGATAGACTTCTAAGATCTCAGGGAAAGGACAAAATGAGATGTTACTGAGCCTGCCCGAGAAATCAGTGACTAATGGGATTTCATGATCGTGATTCTTCGGTATTAGTTTCCTACTCAATCTTGCAAATAGTTTTATTTTAATTTGGTATATCTTAGGACAGTTATATATTTGGCATAAATAACTCCATTTGGAAAAAGGATGGCAGATATATTGCCCATACCTATGTTTTACAATGAATAAATTGCAAAGACTAAACTTGTGTAAATTCATTTTTTAAATGCTGATGCGTTAAGCATATTTTAATATCATTTAATGTAATTATGGTCTTCAGTAATAGATTATTTTAAACATGATTTTTTGATTGTCCATGTCTCTGTATGTTGCATTTTATTTCTAATATAGTATTGACAACGAACTGTGCATTAATGGGCTCAGAATGGGTGAAATATCATATAAATTTCTTTAGCCCCACTCCTGTGCATTTTAAAGAAATTACAAAACTGTAGGTCTATGTAAACACATTTTAAAACATGATTAATAAAGCTATCATCTCTCTTGTTCCAAAGAAATTATTTTAAGAAGAATGGCTTAATCTGCTTGCTGATACCAAACTTCCATATGGGCAGCACTTGGGTGAAATTGAAATACATTTTTGTTGTGATGATTGCTTAGTTATCACCTGTTAATTGAATTAACCCCCATTTTCCATTTTCTTGCCTTTCAAGAAATAATTCAAGCCTACTGTCAAATCTTACTTTAGTATTTTAGTATTCATCAATAACTTCCACTTAACCACTTTTAAGAAGACAGCCAGTCTTTAGACTCAGACAAGAAGGCTACAATTCACAACTGACTGTTTCAATGATTATTAAAAGCCATCTGTTGTAGGATAACGTTGGGTTTGTCCATTTAGCCTTGACACAGGGAACTTAGTTTAACTTAAAGCAATGTCCTTTCTGTATGAACACAGGAAGACAGTTAATATTATGCTTTGTAACTTGGGAGCTGATTGACTACAATAATATTTACTTCTGGGCATCTGCTTTCTCAACTCAGTTGCCCTTAGTTCCCAGAACCCCAAAAGCAGGGTTCCGATGAAGGACGGAATGGACCCAGGGCAAGCTGTGAGCTACCCTGGCATCAAAATGGGCCAGGCCAAAGCGCCACAATATTCAACTCTAAATTGAGAACATGGTCATAGACAAATGCTGTCATGACCCAAAAGTAACGATGAGACTAGGACCCTGCTGGGGTTAGGAAGACTAACCTGACCTGAGGACTGTGGTCTGGAATATACAGTGAATGTCCTCAGGAAGAACTAAACTTTAAGTTTGATATACCTCTTACTGTGCTCATATAGAATGACATTGCTAGAGATATTTGAAGTAGATTTTCTACAACTATTTAAGTGGATTATTAGCTGAGGAAAGATGAAAGCGACACACCCTTGTTTGGATCCCACTCTTGAGCGGATCTCCTAGTAATCTATAGCAATCTCCTTAGAGGAGATTTTGTTAACCTCCTGGAGAAATGGTCTTACCTCTCTTTGTTGATTTGTTAATGTTCAACCCACCTTTGTGTCACTACCCTATGTGAACTAAGACTGTAAGAGAAGCAAGGGAGAAGACACAGAGGAAGCAACAGAGAAGACACAGAAGTGAGAGAGAAGACTCAGAAGCAGAGAGAAGACACAGAAGCAAGGGAGTAGACACTGAAACAGCATAAGACGAAGAATACAGAGAAGACACAGAAGAGAAAAGACACAGGAGAGAAGACACAAGCAAGAGGGAAGACACAGAAGCAGCAGAGAAGACACAGAAGCAAGAGAGAAAATACAGAAGCAGAGACAGGAATAGGTCAGAAGAGACCAGAGGAGAGACTACAGAGACAAGACAGAGATAGAGAGACAGACAGAAGAGAGCACAGTGGTACACACAGAAGCAGAGCCAAAGGAGGAGCCATCCTGATCCAGTCCATACACAGTGGCTCGAGAGCACCGAACGGGAGTGGTGAGAGAGAGAGGAGAGAATGTAGCTTTGAGAGCCCACAAACAACACACCACAAACACACATCTCCCACTTCCACGCACTCTGTGGTCTATAATTTAAACCTATGTCACACTACCTAGGTAGGGGAGAATTGACCTATCAGCTTTCAGAGCCATGCTGTATCTAGGTAATATAAATTATTTAGATGGAAAACATAACAAGATACAGAACATATTTTATCTCTGCACAGGGTGAATTATGCTGAGATTTGGTACACAGCTGGCAGTGCTCAGGGGTTATTCCTGGTTCTGAACACAGGAATTACTCCTTGCGGTGTTTCCAGGTTCATAAGGGGTGCCCGGGAATTGAACCTGAGTTGGCCACATGCAAACCAACCACCCTACATGGTGGCCTATAGCTCTAGCCTTTAAATAAGTCTGGAAATTGGGGAGGCAGCAGTGCTGTGGTTTAGCTGAGAAAGTTGTTAATTAGACTCATTTTGGAAATAGAAAATAAACAGAAGCAGCACCAGCTATATAAAATGGTTGCCAAAAAGCTAGTAGCATGAAGCACAGATGGCTTGTGACCTATGATGTTAGACATTTACAATAAAAAATTATATTTGTTAACTTCAATAAGTCATTCAACAATTCGAAGTGATTTTATGTCTGTTTCACAAAAAAAAGCTAAAGGTAGCTGAAATTAAGTGATAAATTGCACTACATAGGTAGGATTAGAACCTTCTGATTCTAGGATTTGTGTTTCTCCCACTATTCCCCACCAGCTAAAATAAATTTGTGTCTTCTCCGACATGCTCAGAGACAGCCAGTTAAAGAAATATATTCAAGACCAGGTGGTGGAAAGAGTCATCTCCCTTCTGTGGTTGGGAAGTCACAGAAATGATGACCTTTTATAAATGTCATGAGGCTGAATTCAGTGACACTTCAAGACAGTACTGTCAGCATGAAAGTTGATGAGTAGTGTAAACTTATTATCTGATAAACTAAGAAGTTTAGTCACAGTGCCTATATTTTACTTAAGCTTTTAGAAATTTTCAACTATATCTCTTTACAGTTTTTTCTAATCAGAGTACAAATAGTACTGAAGGATATAAAACATAAAATAAATTGTCTCTTCTTCCTAACTCTCATAATAACTTGGATTTCTAAACTGTAGCAATTTTAATTTTACATTGTATTTAATGTTACTTATCGTCATGCTCTGGAGTGTGAGCTCAGATTTAACACTATATATTGATTCATAAATTTATATTTTCATTTATGTTGTACTATAAATTGTGTGCAATTTAACCTATATTTAATATCTTTCACAAAAGCTTTCTCTTTTGCTTTGTTATAGTATGTTCCATTTCATAGTAACTATTGTGTTGCAACCAATAATAATTATAATTAATAGATTAGCTATCAAACTACTTTTGCTGTTATATATTAGTTATACTATATATAACAATATTTACATACATTATATATTATTATATATTATTGTTTTAATATATTATTTTATATAACATTTTTCTTTTTTATTATTTATGCTAAGTAATTCAATATACTTATACATGACATATGTATATATAACATATATGAGACTAAAGGGCTAGAAAGATTGATCATAGGGAAAAGGAATGACATGTGAGAGGTCTTCAAGTTAGTATCTATTGGTTGTGTTAAAATACAGAAAAAAAAGTTAAATGCGATTTACATGGAAAATTTTCTTTACACTAAGAGTGTATGTATCTGAGATTAGTGTGGAAGTATTTGTGTTGAACCTTGTTTCTAGTATGCCTTGTTAAATTAGTATGCTTAAACATATATGCCCTGGTCAGGAAGAAGAAAAATTGTTGTTCATTACTATACTTGGTCCAGAAATGATAAAGAGATGGTGGCAGTTCTGGGAACCATGAAAAAGAATTGTGAAGGTGGTTCAAATATATCTGAGTAGGACGTATTAATCAGAGGGCCGTGATCATGACAGAGATTTCAAATTAGGGCTAAAAGGGAATATATTGAAACTTCAAGCTCTCAAACATATTCTGAAGTTATTTTTTTCTTTCTCCCACTGGCATGTTTTTGAACGCAGATAGATAAATTGTTTGGAGAATCAATGTTGATTTAAAGATACAGCTTGCTAGCTCTGTGAAGGAAACATGGAAAAGAGGAACTGGAAACTATACTCCTAGAAACTTCTGTGAATTACTGTGGATTGCTAAATGCAGCAATGGAGGACCCTCCCTGTCTCTAATAGTCATTGAGAGAAGTAGACACCTTTAGATAAATTACATACGCATAGAATACAAACTAATATCTTTTTGTCCATACTGCACTCATTAGAGTGATAATTTCTGACCCAGCCTCTCCTCTTCCCTTACTGCCTTTCCCATCAGCAGCAGATAGAATTGGTTCACAGAATTTTATTTCTGCATATATCTCTCTTGAAACTGGTACATGGTATTAGGAGAGGAAGCCATTATTATTATAATAAAAACAGATGTTACAATGTCTGTGAATACTATATATGAGCTTTTGCAAAACCTAGAGATCTAAATGTAGAATAATGTGTTCATTTGCTCATAAAAATTTACCTCCCTCTATACTATCAACTAATCCACTTTTGATGCCAGGTATTCTATGATTTTTCCACAGACAAAGCAATTCTGTGACACCAGTTTCACACCTTATAATTTAAATCAGTTCTGAAACCACCTACCTAGAATAAACATGAGATCCATAGGTAAAGAATCTTGTCCTACAATACAGCTTTTCTCCCACACTTCAAAATCCAATTGAAAGACTTGGCTGTTACCTGTGCTTCTAATGAATGGGCCATTTACAAGAGGTTTGCACAACCTTTTCTTGAGACTTGATTTACTTTTCTAGAGAAATTCGTAGAACTCAGGAAACAGCTTACTTAGTTACTGGATTATCACAAAACTGCATAATGACCATCAGTCAGTAGATGGAAGAGATACATACATATATATATATATATATATATATACATATATATGTGATAAAGGTAGTGGGAAGAAAAGAAAACCAAGCCGTTCATGACCTCTCCATATATAGATATTTACCAGTTACAATTCTTTAAAGCACTCCCAAATAAGGTATATTTCTGAAGGCTTTTATAAGAGGTCAGAGTTGATTGAGTAACTAGCTATTGGTGGTTGAGACAACCTTTAACACCCCACTTATCTTCCCCAAAGGGAGAGAGGCTGAAGCCAAGGCTGCAAATTCCAAGCCTCTAATAATAGTATCGATGCTCCACACTCTTCATCCTTAGGGGCTTTCTGAGAGTCATCTTACTAATGTCAAAAAGGATTGTTTTGAAGGGGCTTATAATAGATCAGAAAGTTATATATTCACTTTTATGACTAAAACTGAGGACAAAATATAAATATCATCTCAATGTAAATTCACATAATAACCATGCCTACATTTTCTGTGCTCTTTTCCATTGACCACCTCCGTGGTTATATCCTTTGTCTCTTGCTAAAGATACTGAATTACATGGAAAATTTCCTTTATGCTAACAGTGTCTATATTTGATGCAGAGTGACTTAAGCCAATTTGTTGAACTAGTTAGTTTTGCCGGGGTTCTCCAGGAAATATATACAGGAGTTATACTATTCTTGTTAAACTTCAGTTTTATCTTTTCAATCTATCTTTGATATTTGCTTGGTTTTGCCATCTTAGAAAAACTAAGAGGAAAGAGGCATTGTTTTCTTTATACCCCTGCAATCCAATAATTTGTTTCTTTGCACCTGAGGAAGAAGAAAATCTTAGGACCTTAAAACCTTCAAACCTTACAAGTGTTTTTACTTTGTGAAAAACTTCTGCATAATTTGTTTATAAATTTTATACAACTGTGAAGTTTCTTCTTTCTGTCTTTCATTTTAAATATAGCATCCCTTTTCTTTTGTTCAGCTTAGATCATAGATTTCATAGTTCATGGACATGGATACTGAGCTTAACTGTCTTTCCTTTGGTTAATCTCTTCTGTCTTTGCTAATTATTAGGTTAGCGAAAAGTAAAAATCTAATGGGTATGGGAGATACCATCCCAAATTTTCCATCAAATATCTCAAGTTGAACAAGTGTGATCTTTGTGGGTACAGGACCTGTAAATAAGATATTTGGAAATTATATCACTTCAATGTTCTTGAATTTAACATTTTCATGGACAAAAATACTACCAGATTATTTATTTTCAAGAATAAGAGCCACAGAAAATATATATTTTGATTTGGGAAATTGGGATTACCCCATTTAGTCTACATTTGAATAGCTGAAGGGTTTCAAAGTGAACATTCTATACATTTCCCTTCAGACAAACAAAGTATAGAAAGATGAGCTTTTTCAAAAGATATTCTGGAATAAAATCAGATACTTGAAATGGAAAGATTTATAGAAGGTTTTATATTTGTTATTTTATCACAGACTTTTTGCTTATATTTAATTTCTCCTTTCTGTAGCAGATTGATAAATTTTACTTGAATAATACATAACTTTTGTGAAATCAATCTTCAACTGTGATTTATTCTGAGTGGTTTGCGTCAGTGACTGGGAGATAATTCACAAGATGTGACTGTCATTTGTCTGCCAAAGGGATCTCAATGGTTGGTGAAAGACCAGTTATTTCTAATCCTCTTCTCTAATTTATCCCCAGAGATTCTTCTCTCAGATGGTGTGTGAAAGGGTTTGGGGACTAGAGTTGAGGAATATAGACAGAAGGAAAGTAGGACTAGGAGTGGAGTTTGAGAATTTGAGATAAACCTAAAAAGAGAAACAAAAAGAGCAGGAAAGAGGAAAAATATATAACAGCTAAAAACAAATTTAATTTGATTATGTGGGGAAAAGTTTGTTGTACATTTTAGAGCTTTTTCAATCAGAAATAAGTGATAATAGTAAGTTAGCTAAGGTCTCAGTTTATTAAAAATAGGATTATTTTCTCAACTGGAATTGAGATAATTCACAGGAGAAAACCTGAATGTGTGGCCTCACAGTGCTCTTTTGCAGCCACTAACATTTTTAATGTAGCGGGATAAACTGGAGAACACTATAGCATTTTCTTCATATCTCCTTTTCAGCACATACCACACACACACAAATCCCAAATAAATATTTTAATAATTAGCTCTTTAGACATTAATTTGAGGTATATAATAATAACAACAATAATAATGATAATAATTTCCTGCAATAAAACAGTTCTGATGGCAAAGAAACAGACCCTCAAAGAGATTTTATGTCTTTCCAATCATCTCCAATTGTCTTGTTTACCCCCCTGAATTCTGAGCAGTCACCATTACTGCACTCAGTGTCCACAGCACTCTTGTGAAGGAAAAATTAATTCTGAATTACTGGCCCTGTAACTGCTGTTCCTCACAATATCTGTCAGGAAAATAAGCAGACAATAGCTGCAAAGTGGATTTCTGTTAGCTGCCATTCAGAGGAGAAGGGACAGGTGTTCAACGGGGCTTCTTTCTTTCTCTGATTGCTATTTAACAATACATAGAGAAGGAGTTTAATTGCCTGCACCTTGTCATTTCTTGGTTTTATTGGTTTTAATAAAAATATTAAGTGCACTCTAGGAATAGCAGCTAAGTGACATTTTGATGGAACTATACAGAGAAATGTATAATGGAAGCAAGCACTACTACCGTTTTAATATAAACCAAAAGACGTCCAGAAAAAAAACATTTATTTTTGCTATTGTTATTCACATAGTAGTACTAAGAAGGATAACTGGGCGCTGAAAACATGGTTGCTACTAAAAGAGCCTTTCAACCTTTTCCCTTTTATCCCAGAAGAGTAAGGTGGCCAGGTTTGGGCATATTTCCTTTCATTGCATATTTCTCAGGAAGCATTCACTGCTACCAAATAAAATAATTCAGCATTGAAATATCTTCTCCCATCCATGGAATTGTTGTTCTTCAGAGTCTACAGAGAGATTGTTGATTTATTGATTAGAATATATGAAGAATTATCCTTTAATGCAGCTAATCAAGTAAAATAGGGGCTTAGTGACCTCTCTCACCAACTATCAAAGAATCGTATTTCCTCGAGTCTATTTCTTTGTCTCAAAATAGAGGGGGTAGGAGGTTGGAAGACAGTAAAATTTGTGCAATGGAAGTCATGGAAATAGCACAAGGGTTAAAGCATGGTCCTTGCATGTGGACTAGCCTAGCTGGGTCTCTGTTCCACTTAGACGCTGAGAATTCGAGAGTATAGTCTTGGAGGCTACCTGAGCACCGAGATGCATAGCCCTGGAGGCACTTTCAGAGGAAATCATGCTACTCGGGTCCTTGCATTGAACTATGGGCCCTGCTGGATGAATGTCATCAGGAAAGGGACATGGATCTCCTTGGCACTGCTTAGAGGAACCCCCATTCTACTAAACAATGTACTACAAAGCATCTTTGACTCATGCAATGGCTATCTTATGCATTTAAATTTTATTTACTTTATGAATAATAGCTGATTGTGTAACAAATAGAAATAGTTAAAATTTCATCTCTAAAGAACATGAATACACATATAGCTACATAGACAGACGGTCCCTCAGAGTTTAAAACTGCTCGTATGGAAAATTAAAAATCTAATATATTGGAGTCAGAGGGATATTATACAGACTAAGGTGATTTCCTTGCATGTAGTGACCCAGTTTGGTATCTTGCCCTGAGCACAAAGCCAAGAGTAGTCACTAATCACTGCCAGGTATAGCCAAAAGAACTATCCTCCCCCAAATAAATCATATATTAAACTTTTTATGTAAAATTTGAATGCTTTTCAGTAGTCACAGGGTAACAGAGAGCAATCTGTCTTTTATTAAGGTGTTCCTAAACATAAATGGGCATGTGAAGGGGTGACATGCACACTTTCTTCGATAAGAAATTCTCTGTTCATTCATGATTTTAAAAAAAAATGTACTATATAATGCTAGAGGGTAAATGTAAACCAAACAAAACATGTGCTGCAAATATGCGTGTACATGTAAGTTGCCTAGTAAATACCTAGTTAATTATTTTATTTTTTATAATTCATTCATTCATCCACACATTAAACTACCCATCTGTTCTTTAATTATCTTAGAATGCTGAACACTTTCTCAAATGTTCAAATTATTGAACATTTGAGGAAAAGAGACTTATGAATCAAGTATGTGTTGACTCAGGGTAACAGGATATCCTAAAGTAGTCTACTTCTATGTTTTATGCAATGACTTAACAGTATCACAATAAAAAAATAAGCTGTATTTCTTATTTCTTTTCAATTATTGTAAGCTAATTTGTTTTCATTTCTGTTTTTTCCCTTTGTTGCAAGTTTACTAGTTATAATGTTAATAAAAGATAATATTCAACATCAGGGTATATGTGTATGTCATTTTATATTTTAGAAAAATAAAACTAAGAAAAACACACCACCATTTCATTGATATAACTGTGTCTCAGACATACCTTACATAGTTTATGAAAAATGAGACTTGGGATTTCTATTATTGACTTAGACCAATTATTATTTTATCTGGGGTAGTGACATACTGGTAAATGTTTAATGCCCTGTTTCTGGGGAGAAGGATAAAGAGAAGCAGCGCTAATTGAAGCGGTGACAGAATTCTATGATGCAAATACTCATCACAGATGGCTTTTAGCTGCCAAATAACTTTACTAAGGCAGGGAAGGGAAGTTATTATTCCAGGAAACAACAAGAATTATATCTGCAGTTATCTTTTTAAACTGGGCCCACATTCCTTGAACCTAATGCCTCCTAATCCCCTAGTAAAGAATGCTTATTTTAGAGAGAAATAGGAAGTTGTGTGATTTGTTTTGTCTGTCACATTGATTTGTATATTCACTTAGCATTGAATTTTGATATGCCATGGGTGTCAGATACTAAGGATAAGCACTAGACAATCTTAAAGCCACTACACTGCCCATTCTTCCACCACCTTATTTTTCGAGAATCTCTTTACTCTCACAAAACCTGCTAGTTGGGCAGTGAACAATGCACTGTGTGACCTCTTTCTCGACTACCTATCATGATGGACCTAAAAGGCACTATGTTGAAGCTTATTATGAGGCTTTACAAAGAGAAAAATTAGAAAAAAAAAACAGACCTTTGAAGTCATTGATTAGTATTTAATATTGTATGTATCTAAAGGTTTTCTTGAATTAAAGAAAGTATGACTTGTGCAATATGACTAAACAATAAAATGTGGTCAAGAAAGGTAAAATGGAGGTAATTCTTGGGAGAAAATGAGACATGGTAGGATCAGATACATATAAAAGTGATCTCAGTTATGAGTTGTATGTTTGATAATCTTTTGGAAAGGTACGCCCAGTGGTGCTCAGGGCTTACTCCTGGCTCTGTGGGCAGGGATTACTTCTGGCAAGGCTCACGGGACTATGTGGTGCCAGGGATTGAACCCAGATAAGATCTTTTGTCTTATCTGTGTTACTATCACTCTGGCCTTTAGTTCTTAATTTTGAGTTATAATTCAGCATGATATCCAGTTGTTTCTCATTTTCTGTACTTGAAAAATGTCTTAAGTTTATTTTGACCACCATTTTGTTTTCTTCAATTGCAAATGGATTTTTTTTTAAGTCTGTTACTTCAAATGCGTTCCCATTGCTTGCAATAAAAACACTTTACTGAAATAGAATATAACACTGAGCACGAAGCAACTTTTATACTCAATAAGTTCAGAACTTGCAGAACTCACTGAAAACTGAAAAAAAAAAACAAATTAATAGGTGGTGACTCTTTAGTGCCTAAATCATTCACTTAGATGTAGTATATAACACAATGGTAGCACATTCGAGGGAGTAAAGGTTCTGTGATGATAATTTAAGGGTTTTTGAATCATCTAAGTTTATTGATCCACCAGAAGAATTCTTGCTAAAATTTTATTTGTGGATTAAATATAATTCTTTCTAATTTCAGTATGTCCTTTCTGAAATCAAGATTCTTAAGATTTCTATTTATTAGGCCGCTCATAGACTCAGATAACATATAATCATGTGTCATCAGTATTTTTTAGTCAATATAGACACTCTCCCTTATAGAGAAAAGGAAAGGTATGTTTTGCACAATTAACACAAGGCCCACTTGTGTGAAGAATAGTAAGGAACTTACAATCATTATTATAGCTAAAGTATTTAAGAAGGACTAAAGATGTTCAGATACAAGACAATTTTAGAAGTGAATAAAGGTGTATGGGCTAGAGCGATAGCACAGAAGTAGGGCCTTCACTTTTCATGCGGTCGACCAGTGTTTGATTCCTCTGCCCCTCTTGGAGAGCCCAGCAAGCTACTGAGAGTATCTCGCCGGCACGGCAGAACCTGGCAAGCTACCTGTGGCATATTAGATATGCTGAAAACAGTAACAATGTCTCACAATGAGAGACGTTACTGGTGCCCGCTTGAACAAATCGATGAGCAATGGGATGACAGTGACAGTGATAAAGGTGTATGGGCACCTTTTTCCTGCTGTGATTAAGAGTACCGCATCATAGTTAAAATAGAATTTGTGACTACATAAACATAGTTCTCTTTCTAAGAAACATTGGCTCTTAAATTCTTTGTAGTGAATTCTGTAATACACATATATGTATACATGCCACACACAGACACACACATTCAAAATTTGGTTCTGAAACTTCATAGGTAATATTACAAAAAACTTAGTTAGGTTTTCATCTGAACATTTTCTCTTTTTTCATTGTTTGTGTTTACTTCCTGGACCAATTCCAGTTCATGCAATCACATCCTGATTACCTAAACTTCACCCTGCTCTCATAGCAATTGGTTAAAGGACTTTTTTGTAGCTCCCTTTTAACAGTATTGCTAAGTGATTAGAAGGACTATTAGTACATTTGTTGCATCTTCTGTTATCAAAGAAACCACCTCAATAAGAATACGTATTAATATCAAAGATCATTAGTACTGAAAAGTACTAATTTTAGTACTTTTAGAAGTTAAAATGTCTTTATCTGCAAAGGGAAGATTTTGAAATGATATGTGTAGGCATAAATTGCATGCCTCATCAACCATTATGCATAAAACAAAATGTGTGACAAAAGGTATTTTCTTATAAAATTACCATAATAGTTTATATAATTAATAATAATTTTTATTATCAGATAAATAAAAGGTTCCTTAAGTGTGATCCATAAATAACTGGTATTAGGATACTTGAGTCAGTAAATTAAAAATTTCAGAAATCTATTTAAGACTTTCTGATTCATAGTATCTGTGATCATAATAAGGATTATGATTTCTGGGCTTTTGTTTCTTTTGTTTTGTTCTCTTTTTTGTTGGTTTGTTTTGGGGTCACGCCCAATGGTGATAAAGGTTTATTCTTGCCTTGCACTCCCTATTAAATCCTTTCTATCTCAGAGAAGGAGAGAAGGAAAAACAAGTTTTGGAGAGCTCAGTAATTATGATACACAAACTTGGAAAGGTCACAGGGTCTTATGAAACACAGGAAAAATACAGACAACATATGTGAGTTGCCTCTGGCCAAAATATCACTTGCCTCTGGTGAAAATGCAAATGCTGTGCTCCTTTCTAGTGCCATGACTAATTTGCCATTCCATCTAATGGAAGAGATAAACAGTTCTGATAAGAGATGGAAGGACAACACACAAATTATTCTTGATTCGTTTAAGAACAAAACTACAATGGAGTGGTAAATACCATTTTATTTCCACATTCCAGTTAAAGTCTCGTAGTTAAGGAGAAATCATTATTGTCACACTTCGACATATTATCACTTTTTTAATAAATTGGTCATTGGATTTTCCAAACATTTTACTGGCATACACTGTACAGATGAGAGCAAAATAACAAAGTGAAAACTGCCAGAATGGAATAATTTTTGTTGTATGAACATCCTGAAGTTATAGATTATATCTTATGGAAAAGATTCTTCTTTATATTTTTCTCTTTATTCCACTTAATTTTTTGAATTTTCACTTTAAATAATACTGAACAAGTTAATTTGAGACAAGGTATTAAATGTTATAAATGTTTCAAATTTAGTTCTCAGCTATATATAAGACTTTATGAAGGCATGAGCACTTTCAGCAGAATAAGGAAACTAGGCAAAAACTAGAGATAAATAGAGCTAATAAGGATATCACCCGCATGAAGGGACCAGCAGAGGAACCCAGGTGTGTGGGACCTGGGACTGAGATCTCCAAGCCTGCTTGGTTTGGGACTGAGCCTTCTCCATCCAGACCCCCACTTTCCAGTAGCCTGGCAGCCACACCCACAAACTGCCCCTGGCGCCGTGTAATCCCACCAATGGCCAACATCCAGAGACTATAAAGCCAAGCTCCCAGAGAGAGCGACACAGAATCTCTTGCCCCCCATGCCTGACTGTCTTCACCGGGGCTCCTCAGAGGGGATGGGTTGCTTTCCCCTCTCCGCCCCAAGCAAAGCCTTGACAGTTAAAGACCTCCGGAACCCAGCCACAGCCATGCTCAAGGCCACTCTCCACATGTCCGGTTGAGCCTCACGCATGAAGGGACCAGCAGAGGAACCCAGGTGTGTGGGACCTGGGGTGAGATCTTCAAGCCTGCTTGGATTGGGACTGGGCCTTCTCCACCCAGATCCCATTTTCCAGTAGCCTGGCAGCCACACTCACAAACTGCCCCCGACACTGTATAATCCCATCAACGGCCAACATCCAGAGACCAGAAGACCAAGCTCCTGGAAGCGCAAGGCTGCTACATCTAATACCCTTGTTCTCCTTCTTGCAGAACCTGACAAGCTTCCAAGTCTATTGTCCACACAGGAGAGCTTGCAAGCTCCCCATGGTGTATTCATATCCCAAATACAATAAAAGATATATGCATACCTCGCCCCTTTGGACCCTGCTGTAGAGCGAGCATGATGGAAGAGCCCAAGGAAGCGCCCTTGGACTCCAAACAGCCCACTGAACTAATTCCGGCATGGGACCAGAGACCCCACGGTGTGCTGAAACAGTGGGAGCTGGGCATCCCCCAATTCTTTTAACCTCTCTCTCTCTCCACACGTCCCTCCTGAGCACAGCGCAGGATCCGCGGTTTTCCTGAGCGCAAAATGGAGACGCTGAGCCTCTCTCTAGGCTTCTCCATCTTATGAGCACCATAAAAGGGTAAAAGTTTGTAGTGATGTTATTTCTGGTTGTACTTTCCCTGGACTTTATACAGAAACCCAAAACCGTGCGGCCGCTGCCGCGGCCACGCAACCTAATGTCATCTTAGCATCAGCAATATGTAATATGTCCCTTTTTAATGGGTCGGACTTTTGTGGGAGATCCTAACAAGAATAGTAAGTCTGTTGCTGAAATATTGAAGGCAATCAAAGTGGTAGCCATCTCTCTAGACTGAACTAAGCTATATCCCCACGCCAGCTGAGAAGAAATATCCTTCTTTCTCGGGAAGAAACGCGGCGTGGTGTCAAACATAGTGTGATGTCCATTAAGCAAACAGACCTGGTGGCATGGGAATGGGATATAAGGGGAAAAATTATGTACATGGAACAGTGGGACGCTGGTGGAATCTCGAGCCGGAGCCGATACCAGCGCAAGACCTTCGGTTCCAGAAACTGCTTGCACTCTACTAGTCTATCAACTAAGCCAGAGCCCCACGCCTGCCGATGACGGGAAATAACCATCCTTTTCGTTTTTTTTTTCCCTTGTCAGGCAGCGTGGCGATTACCAAACAGGCGTGAACTCGGTGGCGCGGGGCAAGGGAGAAAAAGAAAAGTTATGTAACAAACAGCGGGACTTAATATCTCTATATTCTTAGCAGTGGAGAACTATCAAATGCCTCCTTGGCAATAGGACTGCTTTCCTTTTTTGGGGGAAACCCCAACAACGGTAGTGAGTTGTGTGTTGAAACATGGAATGTAATCGAGATAAGGCATAAACGAAGTGGAACTTATCATGTACAAGGGTGGGGACTGGGGAGGTGGGAGGGGGTGGCAGGTATACTGGGGGGGTTGGTGATGGGAGATGGGCACTGGTGAAGGGAAGGGTGTTTGAGAATTGTATAACCGACATAATCCTGAGAACTATGTAACCCTCCACATGGTGATTCAATAAAATTATTAAAAAAAAAAAAGATATATGCATACCTCTTGGAAAGCCTGGCAAGCTACCCGTGACATATTTGATATGCCAAAAACATTAAGGATAGGTCTCATTCCCTTGGCCCTAAAGAGCCTCCAATTGTTGGGAAAGATGAGTAAGAAGAGGCTGCTAAAATCTCGGGGCTTAGTGTAATAGAGATGTTTCTGGTGCCCGCTGGAGTCAGTTGACGAACAACTGTGACAGTGACAGTGACAATAAAGATATCAGCTTGGTCATTCTTTTTATTGGGAAAGCCCAGTAAAAAAAGACTCATAACATTAAAAAAGCATTTATTAAGGAATGTGTGAATGAAAAGAAATTATCAGTAAATTATTTCAAAACATCAGGAAAAAAATAATTTGTTTGCCACAAATAATTATTTTCACTCAGTCAGTGACAGAGGCAAAGTGAAGAAGCAGCTAGCCTAGAACTACAGGCTTTGTATCTCCACCTCTTAATTTTCTTAACCTGGCAGACTCCATACATTTTATAGGTATGGCAGCCTCTATGGACACCTTGAAATACCTAAGGACTGGAACAGTTTGAACTTCACTAGTCCTTCAACTTTCCTTTCTTATACAGAATACTGAGAAAACTGTTGAGGGAAAAATCATTTTCAGACTAGAGATTTTCTTGTCACCTTCCATAATATACAAATATCTTTAAGAAAATTAAGAAGCATGTAATCCAAGAACTGTTTCTCCAGGTTAGGATTCATGTTTTTCTTTTAGATTCTTTGTGTTCCAGCACTAATTACTCAGTATCAGAACTCATGAGGAACATCCCTATGGTTTGGGAAAGCTGAACAGTAATCTTAGACTGCAAGGCAAAACTCAGGTTAAAGTTTTATTAATTGACAACATAAAAAGCATATCCATGACTAAAAAGATTTTACAGGCATTAAAACTCCTGTATTGCACACAGTCGACCCTAGTTGACTGTATATGGTCACTTGAGCACCTCCAGGTGTCACTTCCGAGCAAAGAGCCAGGAATAGTCCTTGAGCATAGCTCAAGTGTGGGCCCCAAATAAAAATAGACATTTTCAAAAATTACATACATAGTTATATGGATGAGACTCTACTATTTTTAACTGCTTTGTCAAAGTAGGTCCTGCAGTCGAGGAAGTATGACTTCATTTCCAGCTCATCACATATCCCAAAATAAGATCTGTAGAAATTTCCAGATAGCCAGTTGCAGAAAATTCCAAGAATACTACTTCCTAGAAAGAGGTAAAAGCAGCAAGAACTCAAAGAACTGAAGAGTAGAAATGTGATATTATATCAAGCTAGCAGTTCAGAGTACATGATAAAACTGTTAAAAATTGTTTGTCAGTTTCATGCCGGGTAAAATTCCTAATAACACATAATCAACTTTTCAAGACTTCACCTCTGGCCCCTCTGGCCACTTCTCCAATTTCTTCTGCTGTCCACCAACCTGACTCCCCCAGCTCCCCAACCTCCAATGCTCCTCTCCTTATATTCTGCTCATCATTCAACTTTTTCATTTCTCATGATCGTAATGTTTATTATTTCTTTTGTGAAGTCCATTCCAAATTCCCTTCTTTTGTCTTAAGAGAATAATATGTCTTTTCCATTTGTTATATCACTGTATTTTGTACCTTCTCAACAATATTTGTACTCTATAATGTTTATTGCAGGTGTGGGTGTCTTTTCCCCCAGAAGGATAGCTTACTCACAGAAGTACACATATTTGCCATCAGTATCTCCAAAGACAAGCATTCTACCTGGTATGATGGTAGCCGAGTAATACCTCTCTACTGAATATATGGGCCAGTACATGACAGCAACCTAAAACTGGGCTCTGACCACTCAATGAACCTTAAAAAATAAAAGACAAACCAAAATAATTTTTGTTTTTCTAATTAGGAATTATACAAAAGTATCACTCAAATATTCACTAAAGATTTTCTGACATACATATTTTTAGTCATTTAATCCCTTGGTTTATAAAATGTATATGCTTATTTAGCATTTTGCAATTATTTAATTCATCTCACTATGTCAGGGAATTAAGGAAAAACACCAATTTCTAATATAGTTTTGTAAAACTTTGGGTCCTTCATGTTTTTCTGGTTATACTTTAGAACTTTGGAGTACTGAAAAAAACCTTCCTTTTAGATTATGTTAAATGGGAACTGACTGTAATCATGATCAGAACTATATTTAGGCGGTCAAAAGTCTCAGAAAAGTCAATATTTTATTGTTTCTCTAAGCCCTGCTTATGGGTGAGTTGGAATATTACTATTTCCAGTTAAGCAATATCCTAATAATGGCAAAGATGCTGATAACCTAATCTTTCTATAGTGTTCTTAGTAAAATGGTCCCAGTGAAAGGTTGCATTTCTTTTCCCTAACGTAAAGAACACACACAAGTCAGGCAGATGACTCACGAGACTGAATTTGTTCTCTGCCGCTCTGGGTCAGTCACTGTGAGTTGAATATTAATTTAACAGAACGAGCTTATGAGCAGATCCCCATGCTAGATGGACAGGGGATTTATTCTGACTTACTGTAGCATAACTTTTTGTTTTAAAAATGTAAGAATGGGATAATTTTCCCAAAGAGATGCCAAAAAACAAAACAAAGTAACAAATATTTTTGTGCACTATGGTGTCTGTTGCTATTCTCTGCAGCTTTCCTAACTCTTCCTTTAAGTCAAAGCTGTCAGAATGTCATACATGTGACACATTAGGATAAGCATTATGTTGTAGAAGAAAATATTATTTTTGGTTTCTAAATTTTGGAACAAACATTACAGGATTTGTTTTTTATTCCCTTTCACTACTAAGTGAAGCAAGTATTTCTGATTTCTCTCATCTAGAATAATAATTTACTTTATTGAGTCCAGCATTATGTGAAGAGTTCAAATTTTTCCCCTGTGAATTGCTGTACACTAAAACCACATAAATCCACTTGCCACTCTGCTCATAGCTTCAAAAACTGTCCTATCATTTATATATATATGTCTATAGTCATTGAAATAAAAACACTCAGAAGAATTTGCTATAATGAACTTATTTTTCTGTGCCTACTTTCTGCAAAGTATTGACGATATTGCCATTATCATAAAAACAATAAACATAACAATAAAAAGTATTGTTTTGGCAACACCTGCTGCTTACATTGTTAGTGTCAATTTATCCTCTTCTAATCTTCCAAAGCCACAGATGTATCTGGAAAAAGGACATTTCTAGTTGTGAAATTAGAGTAGGGAGAATAACATTCCTGTAATAAGACAGCACCTGACTGCAGTAGCTATATATCTTTCTCAAATATTTGATTGAAACTCATCTCACCAGAAGAAAATAAGGTTTACTTTTCTGAAAGTCAGTTTGATCAAGTATACAAAAATATGAAGGAATTATAAGAAGTTCGGTAATCTTATAGTACATTGGCAACTCCTTGATTACTCAATCAGATATTCAGCAATATTGGCTTCTAACTTCATTTCCATGTCATGCATACATACTGTTTGGGATTTTTGTCGCCCTTTGTTGATATTAACTTTTCCACCCTGGAAGATATTATGTCAATAATCTGTCTTTAAAATCTAATCTATTCCTTTACATCTTCTCTGTACAGTTTCCCATATTTGTTTAATTTTTGTGAATAATGTTCTTCTGCATCTTTAATTTATATCCAAAGCTCTGCAACAAAAATTTTATGTGCAACAAGTATTTTTATTTAGTAGGCCCATTCAATAGTAGTTCAAATTCTTTACTTGTAAACTAGAATCTAACATCTTTTGCAAAACATCTTTCTTTGAACTTTGTGTTTTTCATTCCTCTCTCCTATTTTTCTTCTATATTCTTTATTTGGCTAGATTATCCAGATATTTTATCTTTGTGACATCCATATGTATATTACTAAATAGAAAATTATAAGAATCATAGCATTAAACTATTACTAAGCTATTATAAAACTAATTACTAAACTAACATTAGTTTAACATTATCATTTAATATTATTGATATTATTAGTTTAATTATTATTAAACTATGATCATAATTATTAGACTAAGAATTACAAACTCTTATTAGGGTTTCATTATCTTATAATCATTTTCAACAAAGCAACATTAACAATTAATTAATTTTCTTATTTGATTTCTGGGGGTCACTTGGAAGTGTTTACATGTGTCTCTGTACTCAGGGATAACTCCTGACAGGGTCAGGAGACCATATTAGGTACTAGATATTGAGCCTGGGTAATACAAGTGTTCAAGGCAAGTAATCTACTTGTTGTCTCATCTCTCAGCCCCCATTTAATTTTTTTTAAAAATACCTTTATAATGTTTTTCATGGAGGCACTACCAATTTATATTTCCACTAACAGTTTAATAAAATCATATTCCATGCTTACAACTAAATTGTTTACTCCCTGAAGGAAACATTCTGACTTTGAATTTTAGTATCTATGGATATTCTGTAATAGACATTTACTAAAAAATTGAGAAAATTATCCACTTTTTATCTCTCTTTTAAGTTTTATAGCAAACCTTAACTTGACATTGAAACTCTCTTGATACGTAACTTGCCTTGTTTAAAGGATTTATATTGAATCTCTTATGTAAATACCTAAATTTCAAAATTCTCACAGATATTATTCACAATCAGTTGTTAATCTGACTTTTTGAAATAATTTATCAATCATGCAAGCCGTGTCCTTTATATTTTACTGAATTAATATGTACATTTATTCTATGTGATATATATTCTTCAACCTGTATAACTGCATAAACCAGTTCACAAGTCAAAGATGTGCTCACTTGCGTCTTTATTGCCATTTCATCTAACTCTGATAGGGATTGAACTGAATCCATATAGTAGTTTAGTAAGTTGGTTATTTTGACAATATTGATTCTTCCAATCCAAGAGTATTGAATATGTTTTTGCTTCTTCTAAGGTCTTCTTTTTATTTCTTTCTTAAGTATTTTGAAGTTTTCAGCATATAGATTTCCCATCTTTTTTGTTAAGTTGATTCTCAGTAACTTGATGCTCCTGGACACTATTTTGAGTGGGATGGATTGTTTGATCTGCTTCTTTAATTTGTATATAAAAATTCAAATGAGTTTTGTGTTTTGGTTTTGTATTCATACACTTTGCTATATTGATCTATTGTTTCTAGTATTATTTTGTGATTCATTTGGGTCTTCTGTATATAATATTATGTTATCTGTATTTGCAGATAATCTGTCTTTGCCTTTTCCAATTTTGATCCATTAGATTTCCTTTTCTTGCGTGATTGCTGTTGCTAGGACTTCTAATGCAATGTTGAATAAGAGAAGATATAGTGGAGCTCTTGCCTTATGCCTGATTTCAGTAGGAGTGCATTCATTTTTCAAGCATTAAAAATGATATTTGCTGTGGGCATGTAATATATTTCCTTTATTGTCTTGAGGAAACCCACCTGGCTGTCCTTTATATTTTACTGAATTAATGTTTGGCAGAAAATTTTTGACTGTTGTTTCAATTTCCTTGCTTGTAATTTACCTGTTCAGGCTTCCTATCTCCTCTTTGTTCAGTTTTGGGAGATTACATGTTTCTAAGAATCTGTCCATTTTTTTAGATTCTCCAACTTAACAGAGTAGAGTTGTTCAGAGTAAGCTCTCATGTTGGATTTCTGAGGGCTCTGTCTTTATTTTGTCCCTTTGTTTCCAATGCTATTTATTTGAATACTGTATAATTTTTTTCCTCCTGAGTTTAGCTAAAGATTTGTCTTCCCTTTACTTTTGAAAAACCAGCTTCTGGTATCACTGATATTTTTTATAGGTTTCTTGTTTTCTATATTGATGATTTCTGCTTTAGTTTATTTCCTTCCTTCTTTTGGTTTTTAGATTTATTAACTATTGCTTCTCCACATGTTTTATGTGTATATTTAGGTTGCCGATTTTATCTTTTCTTCTTTCGTAATGTAAGTCAGTATTGCTATGAGTTTCACTATAAGTATGGCTTTTACTGTATCCTATAGGTTTTGATAACATGTTTCTTTATTATCATAAATTGTAAGGATTATTTCCTTTTGATCCACCTTTTATTGAGTAACATATTTTTCAGTCTCCAGGTGATACTTTCTACACATGATTATATGATTACTTTCTCTCTCTGTGGCATTGTGGTCTTGTAAGATACTTGCTATAATTTTTATGTTTGTAAGTTTATGTAGGTGTGTTGTATTCCCTAATATGTGATCTATCCTGGAGAATTCTCTATTTGCACTAGAGAGGAATATGTATTCAGGTGTTTGAGGATTAAGGTACTGTGTACATTCATTAGTTTTAGTTCTTCTACTTCTTGATGCCTTTACTGATATTCCGTCTAGTTGATCTCTCCAGTGGTGACAGTGGAGTGTTGAAGTACCCCCACTACTATTTTGTTGTCAATTATATGTTTCTGTAGGTTTGTGAGCAAAAGTGCAAAAGTCTTATTAACTTTGCTGATCTTATTAACCAAGTTTACCATAAATTTAGTATGTTTATGTTAACTGAAGTTAGTACTTCTTAATTTTTTTCTCTTACCCAATACATAGTGTAAATCTCAATCTCTAATTGCTATTTTTAG
The DNA here is from genome assembly GCF_027595985.1 of Sorex araneus. Taxonomy (NCBI): domain Eukaryota; kingdom Metazoa; phylum Chordata; class Mammalia; order Eulipotyphla; family Soricidae; genus Sorex; species Sorex araneus. The sequence goes on along the minus strand of NC_073302.1, from coordinate 87,052,264 downwards.
ATTGAATGCAGTTTGGCCTGATATAGATATGGTTCTCCCAGCTTTTTTATGCTTACCATTGGCTCATATGATTGCTTCCCATCCTTTCATTCTGAGCCTATGTCTATTTTCTATAAGCAACAACTTGACAGATTTTGTTTCTGTTCCATTCTGCCCCTATCTGTCTTTTAATGGGAAAGTTGTTCAGTCCATTGACATTGAAGGAAATTATTAATATAAAGGGCTGTGTTGCCATTTTATTATGTAGAAGTTGTTACTTCTTTAGTTGGCTGTTTGGTTTATATAAATAATATTTCAGTATTTCATTCAGAGCTGATTTTTTATAGCAAATCTTTTAAGTTTTTTTTTGTCTGAAAAAGTTTTTATCCTTCCCTCTAGGTTGAATAAGCTATTACACTATTTACTTTCTTGTACTGTGATCACAGATCATGTGAGAGATCTGTTGAGATTTTTATGTAATTTAAGGTGTCTCATCTCTCTAGAAGCTTTAAGAAGTTTGTCTCTATCTTTAAATTTTGCCATTTTGATTATTATATGTTTGAGCATTGTTATGTTTGGGTTTATTTTGCTTGATATTCCTTGGGCTTCTAAAATCTATCAGCCTCCCTCTGACAGTGGGGAGTTCTCAGCTATAGTCTCTCCCACCACTTGTTTTTCCCCTTTCCCGTTTTCCTCTCCTGGTATTCTGTAATTCGAAAATTGTTCCTCTTGCTCTTATATATTAAGTTCCGTATATTTTCTTCCCTTTTAGTGGTTCCCTTTTCTTTTGTCAGTTTCCTATCAATGATAGCTTGTAATTTGTCTTCAAGTTCATCTCAATCATTTTCTGCCTGTGCAATTCTGCTACTATGGCCTGCTATTGTGGTCTTTCATTTCTTCATTTCATTTGGTGTAAAATCTGTCATCCTTTGAATCATCCCTCTTTGAGTTGGTCAGATATCATCCAGTGATTGCTTCATTTAACACGTGATTGCTTAATTTTGATTGCCAATGAAGTGAGTGTTGATTACAAGTACTCATTGACCAGGTTCAAGAGTTTTAATGGGCTTAAGTGTTTTTTTGGGTTTCTTTCTTTTAAAAAAATATTTTGTATTGAACATCCATGAGTTAGATCATAACAAAGCTGTTCATAATTGTGGTTCAATCATACAATGATCCAACACCCCTCCCTCCACCAATGTCTATTTCTCTCTCACTGTCCCCTAATTCCTCCTCGTTATCCCAAAGAGTGTGCTTCCATGGCAGGAACTTTTATTCTTTTTCTCTCTCTTCTTGTGCATTTTGGTTTCCAATACAGGTACTAAGACGTGATTGAGTTTGTTCAGGGAGTTCAGTATTTTTATTCGGAAGGTTAGAGTAGCTTTTTTAATTGGGGTATTAATGTGACTGACAAAGCCTCTGGAAGTACAGGGAGGTGGGAGAAGGTAACCTATCTCAACCCCAAGAAAGCTTAGAGATTTCAGTAACAAAACCCGCAACCTGAATTTTCGGCAGATTATATCTCAGTGAGGTCCAGCCCCAGATGGTGGAGTGCCGTTAGGGTCATGGCGGCAATTTGGACTATGGAAGAAAGCAGCTACTGGGGGCTCTGCTTGGGTTGGCATCAGGCTGACCTGCACCTCTCTAATTTACCTCAGTTTGTTCAGCCTTGTTCAGGTCTGAGGTTAAGGGTGGCTTTTGATTTCTTCAAGCTTGATTTATGGGTCTCTAGAGCAAGGCAGTTAGAAACTTACCTGGTGGTGCTGGAGCTGGCTTATGGGGGTTGACTGGCAGTGCTTCCAGGAGCATAGGAGAGTGAGGGCACCTATCTCTGTCTGTGTCTCTATCTCTGTCTGACACAGCAGTTGGGTTACTTAATTTCCCCATTATTCTTTGAGTTTTATGTGGGTGAATGCTGTACATTTAGATTCCTTGTTACTTAAGAACTGATATATTCAGTTGTTTATACCAAAGGGCTAAGAATACCATTGTTGCTCAGGTTATTTTCTTTACCATGTAGTTCTAGTATATGTGCTGCCAATAGCACAGTGGGTAGGGTATTTGCCTTGCATGCGGCTGACCAGGGTTTGATTCCTCCATCCCTCTTGGAGAGCCTGGCAAGCTACTTAGAGTATCCTGCCCACACAGCAGAGCCTGGCAAGCTACCCGTGGTGTATTCAATATGCCAAAAACAGTAACAACAAGTCTCACAGTGGATATGTTACTGGTGCCCGATCGAGCAAATTGATGAGCAACGGGATGACAGTGACACAGTGATGCTATGTACTTCTATTAGACTTTGATAAGGGAGTTTTGAAGTAGTCATTCATATTATTCTAACATTATACCTTTAAATCTGTTATTTATGTATTATAGCATCACACTTTTAAATCAGGACCGGGTTCCATGTCCTTATTATCATTACCCTTATTAATAAACTCAGAAGATGATAAGTGATTTCTGTCTGGGGGATTATTGTATTTCAGGGTCTATAAGTATTGTCTGGAGGATACTTACTCCCATAAATATTGATCCAGTAAACCTAGGGTTATTTCAAGAATTTGCTTTTTGTTTCATTGTATTTTTTAATGATGGGTTTTATTTCCCTGTCCCTGAAAGAGCCTCGAATAGGGCACCATTGGAAAGGACAAGTAAAGAGAGGCTTCTAAAATCTCAGGGCTAGGACGAATGGAGACGTTACTGAGACCGCTCAAGAAATTCAACGATCAACGGGATGATGATAATGATTGTGATGATTTTTTGGGGGGAGGAGACTCAAAGCTGACATTGCTCAGGGGTTACTACAGATTCTGTACTCAGGAATCACTTCGGTAGTATTCAGGGGACCATATGGGATGCTGGTGATCGAACCCAGTTCACCATGTGCAAGGCAAGAGGGATACCTGTTGTACTATCTGTACAGCACCCAGGATTTACAGAATTCCTAAATGATTTGGGGAGTGTCTTTTCAGTGACCATATTTCTGAGAAACACTGGTCTATGACAAGCAACTACCTCCCTGAATGAGTGCCTGAATAATGATAAATTTCTACATAATTAAAAGAAAGTGTACACTTTTAGTTCCAAACTGCCTCCTTTGTAACTCAAATTAATAAATTTAACTAATAAGAAGTTAGAAGAAAATGCCCTATTTCCAAAATAAACCGAAGTCATAAATTTTGTGAGAAGACATTGTCTATTTATGTTATCTTAAATTCCAGTAATAGTGGGAAAGATCTGGGAATGTTAAATTGTAGTCCACTACTGTCCAATGGTATTTATTTATTTATTTATTTATTTATTATTTTTACTTTTTTGAATCACACCCAGTAATGTTTAGGGATTACTCCTGACTCTGCACTCAGGAATCACTCTTGAGGGTGCTTGGGGGACCATGTGCGTGCTGGGAATATAATACAGGTTGGACAAATGTAAGCCAAATCCCTTACCTACTTTATTATTTCTCCAGCCCCCAATGGTAAAATTTTATAACAATTTCATATAGGCACCTAGACTGGGAAGGTCCCTAAGGCAATGGAATTCCTAGAGAATAACAAAACCGCCTTGTCCTAAGTCTGAGTCCTCACAAGGACCCACCTTGTGAACATAGAACCAACATCTGATAAGACTTTACCTGGAGCTAGCCCAGACCACAGAGGGCTAGACCCACCCTCCAGGAAAGATCCAGCAGGAACAAAGGAATTTCAAAGAAGACCATCAACCACTCCCAACTCACTTTGACAACCACCCTAGCACGGGAGTCTTAGCTAGCTAGAAAGCCCCAGGCGGGGCACGGTGGGAAAACCCTGTAAAAGTCACCTTAAACAAAGAAAGGGTGCACACATGCTGACCAGCCCATTTGGCTAAGCGCATATAGTGCCTGAGAACACGTGTTGCTGCGTCTCCTCTCTTGAAATGTGTTTCCACCTTTGGAGTTACCCAAGGCCTCTCTTGAGCGCATTACTTTCTCTCACTTTCTCTCCCTCCTAACCCTTCCTAAAAGCTTCCAAATAAATTCTGTTTTACTTCTCTGCTTATTTACTCCTGAAATACCTTTCAGCGAGACACGACGGAGTCCCTGGAAAGCCTGGGTCAGGCCTGGAACTGACTTTCCTTTCCTGCAAAGAGCAATTCCTCGCTTCACCTGAGTCCATGGCTCCGGGAGAAGTCGGGTGGTGGGAATTAAATCTCTGTGCTGAGAAGCCCAGCGGACTTCAGGTATGGCTTAATAGCCACCGTGCAGAGCCAGTGGGACTTGAGGTCTGTGTTGCTGCAAGCTTTATCAGTCCCAGACTTCCCAGCCGGTTTGGGGGTGACGAAGACTGATTGGGAGAAAGTGAGCATCTCTCTCCTCTCCACCCCACAGAAGCCGCTCAGGGGGACCCACCAACTTCATACTGAGGAACGTATGAAAAGTCGTTTTTATTATGTAATTTAGCCCGGAGTATATGTTCTAACATTATGTCAAATGAATGAAATTTGTAAAAAACAAATTTTCTGATTTTATAACCTCAATTTTCTCACAAAGGGAACAGAAAGCTGTTGCTGTAAGATTTTTCAAATGCAGTGACATTTCAATTCATCATCATCATCAACATCATCATCATCATCATATCATTGATCGTCAAATTTCTCTACTGGTCTCAGTAACGTCTCCATTTGTCCTAGTCCTGAGATTTTAGAAGGCTCTCTTTACTCATCCTTTCCAATGGTGCCCCATTCAAGGCTCTTTCAGGGTCAGGGGAATGAGACCCACCACTGATACTAGTTTTGGCATATGAATATGCCATGGGGGAGTTTGTGAGTCTCTCCCATGTTGGCAGGAAACTCTCCATGGTTTGCCAGGTTTTCCCAGAGGGAGAACTAGGTTATAAGATATTGCTTCCAGGAGCTTGGTTTTATAGTCTCTTTATGGCACTGGGCACAGTCCCTGGGTTTGACCACCTACCTACTGGAAAATGGGGGTACCATGCTAAGTAAAATGAGTCAGAAAGAGAGAGACAGACACCTGAACGCAATGGCCACTCAACACCTTTATTGCAAACCACAACACCTAACCAGAGAGAGAGAACAAAAGGGAATTCCCTGCCATAGTGGCAGGGTGGGGTGGGGGGAGACGGGACTGGGAAGGGGGGGTGGGATGTTGGGTTTACTGGTGGTGGAGAATGGGCACTGGTGAAGGGATGGGTTATCAAACTTTGTAAGGGAGAAACATGAGCACAAAAATGTATAAATCTGTAACTGTACCCTCACGTTGACTCACTAATTAAAAATAAACTATTAATAAAAAAAAATAAAATAAAAAAAAAATAAAAGGGAGAGTGAGAAAAGAAAAAAAAAAAAAAAAAAGAGAGAGACAGACATAGAAGGACTGCACTCATTTGTGAGTATAGAAGAACATCACATGCGCCTATCCCCCAAGGACAGTAGATACCAGGACCCAGAAGATTGCCCCATAGCTGGAAGACTGCTTCATGAGCGGAGGGGAGAGGGGAGAAGGCAGATGGGATAGAGAAGGGATCACTAAGAAAATGATGGCTGGAGGAACCAGTTGGGATGGGAGTTGCATGCTGAAAGTAGATAATGGAACAAACATGATGAGCTCTCTGTGTCTGTGTTCCAAACCATAATGTGCCAAAGTAGAGAGAGTATGGGGAATTGTCTGCCATGGAAGCAGGGGGAGGGTGGGAAAGGGGGGTTATACCTGGGATATCAGTGGTGGGGAATGTGCACTGGTGGAGGGATAGGTGTTTGATCATTGTGAGATTGTAACCCAAACATGAAAGCTTGTAACTATCTCACGGTGATTCAATAAACTTTAAAAAAGAAAAAGAAAAAAATGGGGAATCTGGACGGAAGAGGTCCAGTCCCGATCTAAGCAGGCTTGGAGGTCTCAGCCCTGGGTCCCACACACCTGGTTCCTTTGCCGGTTTCTTCAAGCGTGAGGCTCATCCAAACGTGTGGAGAGGGGCTTCGAGCATGGCTGTGGCTAGGTTCCGGAAGTCTTTGTCCGCAGGAGCTCTGCTTGGGGTGGGGAGGGAAACTGAAGCCCACCTCCTCTCAGAGGCCCCGGCGAAGACAGCCAGGCACGGGGGCAAGAGACTCTCTGCAGATTTTAATTCTTAAACATTATTAATAAGGACTGTACAACATATATATTTTTCTTTTGTTAAAACTATTTCAAGTTACAAATTATTGCAACACTTTAAAATGCAATAATGTAAAAATGTCCCCCCGCCCCACCTTGATCTTATGCTGAAATAAAAGTTTCTCAAAGATGATTTCCCATAAAGTAGGGCAAATGTCCAGCAATGTGAATCTCTCCATATTGAAATTCAATTTTGTTTTTCCAAAAAGTGTCTGAGGTTTGCCTGTTACTGCTCTTTACCGATACAGTATGATCTGGTCTATGCGCTTGGTGTCTTAAAATTCTGAGATATTGAGCTTAAAAAATAAAACTCTGCAAATTATGGGTTTGCCATAGAACATACCAAGTTGTAAATGAGATGATAATTCAGAAATATAAATGCAAAAAATGGAGACATTCATAGAGGATATTTGGGGGTTCTCATTATCTCTAGCTGTTACTGATATTCAATAACCATATCAAGAATCTACTCAAATGACCTTCAGCTGATGCTCTTTTGAATATAATTGTATTATTGCTTTGCTGAGAATTCATCAATAATTCAATAATTTTTTCCACACAGTCTGTGGAAAAAAATAATATAGTGAACTTTGTTTTGTATCTTATACAGAGTTAAATGTGACCTATTCTGCTATTCATTTTGTTTCCACTGGCATTGGTGATCTGAGTTTCTAAACAACACTCTCAATTCTTTCAATTCTTTCAACCTGTGTCTCTTAACATCGAGTCTGAAAATATATTGATGTCATAGTTCCTTTTGTAATTAGCCGTTATTAATATTATTAATGTTTGTAGGACTATATGCTTAAGAGACCTCATAGTGTCACTTTCTCTTTATTCAGGATTTTAGTGCCATCCTGTTACCCGAAGCAGCACTTCTTCTAATAACACCAATCTCTTGGTGGAAGGTGATTGGTGTCCCCCTAAAATGAGTAGATCCTAATCCTGAGAACCTGTACATTTTGCTTTATATGATAGATATGATGTTGCACATATGACTTAATAGCACTGTAGTACTGTCATCCCGTTGTTCATCGATTTGCTGGAGCGGGCACCAGCAATGTCTCCATTGTGAGACTTGTTGTTACTGTTTTTGGCATATTGAATACACCACGGGTAGTTTGCCAGGCTCTGCCGTGTGGGCGATTACTCTTGGTAGCTTGCTGGGCTCTCCGAGAGGGACAGAGGAATTGAACCCTGGTCGGATGCATGCAAGGCAAGTGCCCTACCTGCTGTGCTATCACTTCAATCAATGACTTAATAAGGGTTTTTAAAATGAGAAGATTGTTCCCGGTGATGCAAGTGACCATAAACATAATCACAACTTTACTTGCTCCAAAAGAGATTAAACTTTTGGGGCTGGAGCGATAGCACAGCCTTGCATGCGGCCAACCCGGGTTCGATTCCCAGCATTTCATATGGTCCCTGAGCACTGCCAGGGGTAGTTCCTGAGTGCAGAGCCAGGAATAACCCCTGTGCATTGCTGGGTGTGACCCAAAAAAGAAAACAAAGAAAGAGATTAAACTTCAAAGGCTCTTAATGACAGACCCTGGGATCAAAGCTTAGTTTTTTAAAGATGGAGAAAGGGGAACAGTCAAAGAAAACAGCTAATCATCAGAAATTGAAATAATCAAGGAAGCAGAAAAAGGATTTTGTTTTTGTTTTGTCTTAAATTGAGTTATTTAAATCTAATGTTTTGGGGTGTGTGTGTGTGTGTGTATGTGTGTGTGTGTGTGTGTGTGTGTGTGTGTGTGTGTGTGTTGAATTCAGGGTCTCATACATGCATGTTAAGTGCTCTACCACTGAGCCACATTTTCCGTTCTAAAAAATATTTTAGGAATTAACTAGTTTTAGTCACTTCTGCTCATGCCTGATTTGGAAACTAACCCATCATTTACTGGTCTCTATCTAGCATTCAGTATTCCTTTGATATTCATTAAGGAATATAGGTTTTTTTAATAAACTTTTCTCTAATTTCTCTTAGCAAAAAAAATTTTTTTCTCTTGTCTATTCATATATTTAAACATCACTTCAAATTGCCTCAATTCTACCTGATGTTAGGGTTAAGTTCTAACTAAATAAATATCTTTTCCTCTGTATAGGTCTCTTGTTCTAATTTTTAACTTTCCTAAAACATGTTGCCTTTCCATCTCCAGAACCCACATGATTATTCCATTTGTTTTTATTGTTTGTGTATTTGGCCGAAGGTTTGTGAATTTTCTTAATGAGGGAATTTCTTAAGATCTCAATATTCTATATCAGATTATGTTCATTTCCTCTCAAACAGTTTTATAAATATATTAGAATTGATCACACCAGCAAAACTCTATATAACTTTACATGAACTTGTCAAATATAATGCATAGTCTGAGTTCTTTATTACATATATAAATAATGGATGCAACTACACATTTTTCCCTCTGAAAATTCTGCCATTTATGCATGTGTATAGATATAGGTCCAGACCTTTGGATAACAGTGGACTTGTTCAAACTATCATGATTCTGTTAAAAGTAGCAAGTGTCTGTGATAATTTTACAAATGGCTGAAAATAGTAGTGGGCTTTCTTTGAACTTCCCCCTGGGTGTTAATTGCCCTTATTTCTGAAGGCAGCAGGGGGCAATGGAAACTGGAAAGGAAGAGTAAGAGCAGCCAACATGGCTTTCCCTTTTTTCTGTGCTTTAGTAAAAAGAGGATGAAATATCACAGAGAGATGAAAATCTCTTGCTTTGCTCTGAATAAGGCCAGCATGTCTGATGACTCAGGGAAGGCATTGATGGGTACAATGTTAGAAGAAGAAAGCAGCAGCAAGGGCAGGTTATGAACATTTTGTTCTGTCTGTAAAGTAGCCACTTGCCTACTTGCCCTGTACAAAGAATGACTTATCTAGGAAAAGAACGCCCTGTAGGGAAGTGGATCAAAAAAAGAAAACCAACAAGTGAGATGAACTAGAGCAGAGTTACTCACACTTTAATGTGCAAGCCAGTTTCCTGGGGACCTTGTTCAAATGCAGATTTTAGACTCAGCAGTTCAAGGTGCATCTGAGAGTCTGCATTTTTAAGAAGCTCCAGGGTGAGATAGATGCTCTCAAAGTAGCAACAGACCAGACGCATTTTACCTAAAGCTGACCCTGGTACCAGGTGAGAAGATTCAAATGATGATTTCATTAGTTTTACTGTCAGGAAAAATTCCCTCAGGGGGAAAAAAAGAATGTGTTTTTTGCTTGGGTTGATCAAATTTTTGTGCATATTGAAAATATGATGTTCATTTATTATCAGGTATAACACTTATTAAGCTCCCTCTAATTTTGGTTGCTGTGGAGCTGCACAGCTTACTATGTGTTGTGAGGTCTCAACAGCTGTGCTATTGCCACTAATGCACTTTTCCTCAATGATTATTATAATGCTACTAGTTTATGTTTGGGATTCTCTGATCCTGGTATTCTTTGGTGGAAATCTCATGCTATACTTTGTGTTTTGCTCAGGCACAGTGTGGTATAGTGTTATGGTATATGGCTAGACTACAGGGATAACAATATTGTAGCTAGGAGATCCAAATTAAAGCAATCAAGCTGAAAAATGTGCCTGACAAGGAGGCAGGTTGGCAGGTGGGAGGTAACCTGGGACATTGGTGGAGGGAAGTTGATACTGGTGGGGGGATTGGTGTTGGAACATTGTTCACATGAAATTCAACTATGAATAACTATGTAAACCATAGTGCCTTAATATTTTGAAAAATAATGTAAAATTTAAAAAACATTTTTTAAAAGTGTGTTTTCCTTAAACATTAAAAATTAACCTATGGAGGGGGGAACGGCAAAAAAATAAAAAGTAAAAATTAACTTATATTTTTATTTGGAATTAAACTGTGATTTTTGTGGAAAAAAAATACAAATGTGCGCATGCGCGGAAAGGGTGATGGACGTGTGTTGTTCGCTGGCTCTCAGGGGCTCTCTCTCTCTCTCTCTCTCTCTCTCTCTCTCTCTCTCTCTCTCGTCTCTCTCTCTCTCTCTCTCTCTCTTCT